>NC_134354.1:8678591-8847966 GCF_048569485.1 Anomaloglossus baeobatrachus | reverse complement strand
GGCTCCCCCATACTGTGTGTTAGTGGGGGCGTCACTCTAGGGCTCCCCATACTGTGTGTTAGTGGGGGCGTCACTCTAGGGCTCCCCCCATACTGTGTGTTAGTGGGGGTGTCACTCCAGGGCTCCCCCATACTGTTAGTGAGGGCGTCACTCCAGGGGCTCCCCCATACTGTGTTTAGTGGGGGCGTCACTCCAGGGCTCCCCCATACTGTGTGTTAGTGGGGGCGTCACTCCAGGGCTCCCCCATACTGTGTTAGTGGGGGCGTCACTCCAGGGCTCCCCCATCCCTTCCCGTGCTGCCATGGAGGGTCCGGAGCCGGCGGAGGGGGGAGCACGTCCTGAACCTTTACCGCATGGGTCTGGAGAACCTGAGCTTGGAGCAGATCTCAGAGGAGCGGAGACAAGAGGTTCTGCAGCTGCTTCTGCCCCACAACCGCCTGCTGGTGCTGCCGCCCGCTGTGGCCGCCTTTCTCCCAGCTGCAGCTCCTGGACATCAGTAATAATGGCCTGGCCTACATCGGGCCCGAGCTCCTGGAGCTGACCCAGCTGAAGACCCTGCTGGCCAAGAACAACCGCCTGGACGAGTCCTCCCTGCCCAAGGACATGGGCTCCCTGCGGCTGGAGGTGGTCAACCTCAGCGGGAACCAGTTTGAGGAGCTCCCAGTCAGCTGCTCCAGATGCGGACCCTCAAGACTCTGTCCCTGGGGGGCAACCGGCTGAAGAGCATCCCGGGCAGAGATCGAGAACATCACCAGGTGAGGAGGACACACACGCTATCACCAGGTACGGATGGGGGGGAAATGAAGGAGTGGGGGGGGACGCTATCAATCAGATATGGATGGGGGTGAGGGGGAAAATAAAGGTGGGGGGGTGGAGACACGCTATCATCTGTACGAGGGGGGAGACACACAAGCTATCACCAGGTACGGCTGGAGGTGAGGGAGCAAACAAAGGGGAGGTTGGGGAACGCTATCACCAGGTACGTGGGGGGGGGGGGGGAGAATGCTATCACCAGGTACGTGGTGGGGGGGGAGGAATGCTTTCACCAGGTACGTGGGGGGAATGCTATCACCAGGTACGGGGGGGGGGGGGGGAGGAATGCTTTCACCAGGTACGGGGGGGGGGTGCTATCACCAGGTACGGGGGGGGGGGGGGGGGTGCTATCACCAGGTACGTGGGGGGGGTGCTATCACCAGGTACGGGGGGGGGAGGAATGCTTTCACCAGGTACGTGGGGGGAATGCTATCACCAGGTACGGGGGGGGTAATGCTATCACCAGGTACGTGGGGGGGGGGGGATGCTATCACCAGGGGGGGGGGGAATTTTATCACCAGGTTTCCCATTATTTGATTAATGCAAAGTGCAGATCTCCGCTCTACTGATCGCTGAGGAGCAGATTCGCGTTTCCTTTATCTTCCTTGTATAGCGCCATTACTTCTACTGCGCTGCACAGACTTCAGTCACTGTCCCCATCGAGGCTCACCAGCTATATTCCCCATCAGTCTACAGTGTGTGGGAGGGAAAAGGAGAACCCATAGGAAACTCTGAAAACACAGGGAGAACATACACACTGCAGCGCTGCAAGGCTATATTGCTAGCTACTGAGCCACCGTGCTGCCCTATATATAGTACAGTGCTGACCACTGAGCCACCGTGCTGCCCTATATATAGTACAGTGCTGACCACAGAGCCACCGTGCTGCCCTATATATAGTACAGTGCTGACCACTGAGCCACCGTGCTGCCCTATATATAGTACAGTGCTGACCACTGAGCCACCGTGCTGCCCTATATATGGTACAGTGCTGACCACTGAGCCACCGTGCTGCCCTATATATGGTATAGTGCTGACCACTGAGCCACCGTGCTGCCCTATATATGGTACAGTGCTGACCACTGAGCCACCGTGCTGCCCTATATATGGTACAGTGCTGACCACTGAGCCACCGAGCTGCCCTATATATGGTACAGTGCTGACCACGGAGCCACCGTGCTGCCCTATATATGGTACAGTGCTGACCATGGAGCCACCGTGCTGCCCTATATATGGTACAGTGCTGACCATGGAGCCACCGTGCTGACCTATATATAGTACAGTGCTGACCACGGAGCCACCGTGCTGACCTATATATAGTACAGTGCTGTCCACGGAGCCACCGTGATGCCCACGGAGCCACCGTGCTGCCCTATATATGGTACAGTGCTGACCACGGAGCCACCGTGCTGCCCTATATATGGTACAGTGCTGACCACGGAGCCACCGTGCTGACCTATATATAGTACAGTGCTGTCCACGGAGCCACCGTGATGCCCACTGAGCACTGTGCTGCCCTATATATATAGTACAGTGCTGACCACGGAGCCACCGTGCTGCCCTATATATAGTACAGTGCTGACCACGGAGCCACCGTGCTGCCCTATATATAGTACAGTGCTGACCACGGAGCCACCGTGCTGCCCTATATATAGTACAGTGCTGACCACGGAGCCACCGTGCTGACCTATATATAGTACAGTGCTGTCCACGGAGCCACCGTGATGCCCACTGAGCACTGTGCTGCCCTATATATAGTACAGTGCTGACCACGGAGCCACCGTGCTTCCCTATATATGGTACAGTGCTGACCACGGAGCCACCGTGCTGACCTATATATAGTACAGTGCTGTCCACGGAGCCACCGTGATGCCCACTGAGCACCGTGCTGCCCTATATATGGTACAGTGCTGACCACTGAGCCACCGTGCTGCCCTATATATGGTACAGTGCTGACCACGGAGCCACCGTGCTGCCCTATATATAGTACAGTGCTGACCACGGAGCCACCGTGCTGCCCTATATATAGTACAGTGCTGACCACGGAGCCACCGTGCTGCCCTATATATAGTACAGTGCTGACCACGGAGCCACCGTGCTGCCCTATATATAGTACAGTGCTGACCACGGAGCCACCGTGCTGCCCTATATATAGTACAGTGCTGACCACGGAGCCACCGTGCTGACCTATATATAGTACAGTGCTGTCCACGGAGCCACCGTGATGCCCACTGAGCACTGTGCTGCCCTATATATAGTACAGTGCTGACCACGGAGCCACCGTGCTTCCCTATATATGGTACAGTGCTGACCACGGAGCCACCGTGCTGACCTATATATAGTACAGTGCTGTCCACGGAGCCACCGTGATGCCCACTGAGCACCGTGCTGCCCTATATATGGTACAGTGCTGACCACGGAGCCACCGTGCTGCCCTATATATGGTACAGTGCTGACCACTGAGCCACCGTGCTGCCCTATATATGGTACAGTGCTGACCACGGAGCCATCGTGCTGCCTTATATATATATATTACAGTGCTGACCACGGAGCCACCGTGCTGCCCTATATATAGTACAGTGCTGACGACGGAGCCACCGTGCTGCCCTATATATAGTACAGTGCTGACCACGGAGCCACCGTGCTGACCTATATATAGTACAGTGCTGACCACGGAGCCACCGTGCTGCCCTCTATATGGTACAGTGCTGACCACGGAGCCACCGTGCTGCCCTCTATATGGTACAGTGCTGACCACGGAGCCACCGTGCTGCCCTATATATAGTACAGTGCTGACCACGGAGCCACCGTGCTGACCTATATATAGTGCAGTGCTGACCACGGAGCCACCGTGCTGCCCTATATATAGTACAGTGCTGACCACGGAGCCACCGTGCTGCCCTATATATGGTACAGTGCTGATCACGGAGCCACCGTGCTGCCCTCTATATGGTACAGTGCTGACCACGGAGCCACCGTGCTGCCCTATATATAGTACAGTGCTGACCACGGAGCCACCGTGCTGCCCTATATATGGTACAGTGCTGACCACGGAGCCACCGTGCTGCCCTATATATAGTACAGTGCTGACCACGGAGCCACCGTGCTGCCCTATATATGGTACAGTGCTGACCACGGAGCCACCGTGCTGCCCTATATATGGTACAGTGCTGACCACGGAGCCACCGTGCTGCCCTATATATGGTACAGTGCTGACCACTGAGCCACCGTGCTGCCCTATATATGGTACAGTGCTGACCACGGAGCCACCGTGCTGCCCTATATATATATTACAGTGCTGACCACGGAGCCACCGTGCTGCCCTATATATAGTACAGTGCTGACCACGGAGCCACCGTGCTGCCCTATATATGGTACAGTGCTGACCACGGAGCCACCGTGCTGCCCTATATATATATTACAGTGCTGACCATGGAGCCACCGTGCTGCCCTATATATAGTACAGTGCTGACCACGGAGCCACCGTGCTGACCTATATATAGTACAGTGCGGACCACGGAGCCACCGTGCTGCCCTATATATATAGTACAGTGCTGTCCACGGAGCCACCGTGATGCCCTATATATAGTACAGTGCTGACCACGGAGCCACCGTGCTGCCCTATATATGGTACAGTGCTGACCACGGAGCCACCGTGCTGCCCTCTATATGGTACAGTGCTGACCACTGAGCCACCGTGCTGCCCTATATATAGTACAGTGCTGACCACGGAGCCACCGTGCTGCCCTATATATGGTACAGTGCTGACCACGGAGCCACCGTGCTGCCCTATATATGGTACAGTGCTGACCACGGAGTCACCGTGCTGCCCTATATATAGTACAGTGCTGACCACTGAGCCACCGTGCTGCCCTATATATATTACAGTGCTGACCACGGAGCCACCGTGCTGCCCTATATATAGTACAGTGCTGACCACTGAGCCACCGTGCTGCCCTATATATAGTACAGTGCTGACCACTGAGCCACCGTGCTGCCCTATATATAGAACAGTGCTGACCACGGAGCCACCGTGCTGCCCTATATATAGTACAGTGCTGACCACTGAGCCACCGTGCTGCCCTATATATGGTACAGTGCTGACCACGGAGTCACCGTGCTGCCCTATATATAGTACAGTGCTGACCACTGAGCCACCGTGCTGCCCTATATATATTACAGTGCTGACCACGGAGCCACCGTGCTGCCCTATATATAGTACAGTGCTGACCACTGAGCCACCGTGCTGCCCTATATATAGTACAGTGCTGTACTATATATAGGGCAGCACGGTGGCTCCGTGGTCAGCACTGTACCATATATAGGGCAGCACGGTGTCTCCGTGGTCAGGGGGGGCCTGCGTGCCGGGGGGGGGGGTCGGTGCGGGGGGGCCTGCGTGCCGGGGGGGGGGGGGGTCGGTGCGGGGGGGCCTGCGTGCCGGGGGAGGGTCAGTGCGGGGGGGCCTGCGTGCCGGGGGGGCCTGCGTGCCGAGGGGGGGGGGGGGGTCGGTGCGGTGGGGGCCTGCGTGCCGGGTGGGGGGTCAGTGCGGGGGGGCCTGTGTGCCGGGGGGGGGTCGGTGCGTGCCGCCTGCGTCCCGGGGGGGGGGGGGGGGGTCGGTGCGGGGGGTTGCCACCAGTCTGCTGCGGACTCCATCCTGTCAGTGCCTATCCTCGGGCTCTGGGATTACAGAAGGGGCTTATATGTGGGGGTCACCGCTTGTATCTGCTGGTGTAGTTCCGGTGACAGCCCCCGGGGGGCGCCTCGTCCTGTCTGAGGATTGCTGTGACGTCTGCGGTCGGGGAATGTGTTGCGTCTTCTTGGAATCTAATCTGCGGCCCTTCCTGGAATGGGTTAATGCTGCGCTCGGCCCCGCCCCCGCCAGCTGCTGATTCCAGGTTCACTGGGTCCAAAGTAAATTGTGTATAAAGGTGACGCTGATACATTGTATCTCCAGGTGACACTCTCCTGATAACTCTTCACCTGCCAGAGCTTGTTTGTTCAGGGGTCTCTCCTTGTGCTTGTGTTATGGTGGGTGGTCACATTTCCATTCTCTATGTTGCGCTGTTGGTAAAAAGTATTTGCCCCCCATGAGGTCTTGTTGTTGCACTAAATTTGTTGTCAAATAATAAAGTAAATGAGCATAAAAAGTGTTGAAGTAATGTGCAAAAGTGCGTGCACCCTAATGATGCCGCCGTCGGCCCGCTCACTGTATGTGGGGGGTCGGACTGTGCGGACCCTCATCCGTTCTCTCTTGGTTTTGCAGTCTGGAGTTCCTGTACCTGGGGGGGAATTTGATCTCGTACATCCCCCCGGAGCTGGCGAACCTGCCGTACCTGAGCTACCTGGTGCTGTGTGACAACCGGATCCAGAGCGTCCCCCCGCAGCTGGCACAGTGAGTATGCCCCCCGCAGCTGGCACAGTAAGTGTGCCCCCCCCTCCCCCCACAGTTGGCACAGTGAGTAACCCCTCCCCACAGTTGGCACAGTGAGTATGCCCCCCGCAGCTGGCACAGTGAGTGTGCCCCCCCCTCCCCCCACAGTTGGCACAGTGAGTACCGCCCTCCCCGCAGTTGGCACAGTGAGTATGCCCCCCACAGCTGGCACAGTGAGTGTGCCCCCCCTCCCCCCACAGTTGGCACAGTGAGTACCGCCCTCCCCGTAGTTGGCACAGTGAGTACCGCCCTCCCCGCAGTTGGCACAGTGAGTACCGCCCTCCCCGCAGTTGGCACAGTGAGTACCGCCCTCCCCGCAGTTGGCACAGTGAGTACCGCCCTCCCCGCAGTTGGCACAGTGAGTACCGCCCTCCCCGCAGTTGGCACAGTGAGTATCCCCCCTCCCCCCGCAGCTGGCACAGTGAGTATCCCCCCCTTTCCCCCCACATCTGGCACAGTGAGTACCGCCCTCCCCACAGTTGGCACAGTGAGTATCCCCCCCTTTCCCCCCACAGTTGGCACAGTGAGTATCCCCCCCTTTCCCCCCACAGTTGGCACAGTGAGTATCCCCCCTTTCCCCCCACAGTTGGCACAGTGAGTACCGCCCTCTCCACAGTTGGCACAGTGAGTACCCCCCCCCCTCCCCCCGCAGCTGGCACAGTGAGTACACCCCCTGCACTTCCTCTTGGGCCCCGATCTTCGTCCATCCATGGTCGGACCCCGGCCGCTGTCCTCATATTGTGGAGTGGTCGGTGTAGATTTGGCCTCAGACTGGAGAGCGCCCCCTGGTGGAGCGCCGGGTCATGTACTCGCGGCCCGTGGATCAGCTTTTTTTTAATTTTCTTCCTTTAATTATTAGTTTTCTGCTGTCACTGACATAAAATATTATAATAAAATAATAAAGCTCTTCCGCTCGGTAACAGAAACCGCTGCGTATGGCGGAGCGGCTTATTCAGGGGTCTTTGTGCAGCAGCGCCACCCTCTGGCAGCCGCCGGTGTCACTGATGGTGAGTGCTGTGCAGTGCACTGACCCGGTGTCTGCTCTTTGCAGGTTGCACTCCCTGCGGTCGCTCAGCCTCCACAACAACCTCCTCACCTACCTCCCGCGAGAGATCCTGAGCCTCGTCCGCCTGCAGGAGCTCAGTCTGCGCGGGAATCCTCTCGTGGTGAGATTCGTCAGGGACCTGACCTACATGCCGCCCACGTTACTGGAGCTGGCCGGCCGCACCATCAAGAGCCGCGGCGTCCCCTACAGCCCATGGGAGCTGCCCGAGAACTTACTGACCTACCTCGACCTCGCCAGCAAGTGTCCCAACCCCAAGTGCGGAGGTGAGAACCGCCCAAACATGTCCTCCACCCTGGGTATGCATAACTGTATAGAGGGAACGTCAGCAGAATACTGAGTGCAGCTCTGGAGGATAATACAGGAGGTAACTCAGGATCAGTAATGTAATGTACACAGTGACTGCACCAGCAGAATAGTGAGTGCAGCTCTGGAGTATAATACAGGGGGTAACTCAGGATCAGTAATGTATGTATACAGTGAGTGCAGCTCTGGAGTATAATACAGGAGGTAACTCAGGATCAGTAATGTAATGTATGTACACAGTGACTGCACCAGCAGAATAGTGAGTGCAGCTCTGGAGTATAATACAGGAGGTAACTCAGGATCAGTAATGTATGTACACAGTGACTGCACCAGCAGAATAGTGAGTGCAGCTCTGGAGTATAATACAGGAGGTAACTCAGGATCAGTAATGTATGTATACAGTGAGTGCAGCTCTGGAGTATAATACAGGAGGTAACTCAGGATCAGTAATGTATGTATACAGTGAGTGCAGCTCTGGAGTATAATACAGGAGGTAACTCCGGATCAGTAATGTAATGTATGTACACAGTGAATGCATCAGCAGAATAGTGAGTGCAGCTCTGGAGTATAATACAGGAGGTAACTCAGGATCAATAATGTATTGTATGTACACAGTGAATGCATCAGCAGAATAGTGAGTGCAGCTCTGGAGTATAATACAGGGGGTAACTCAGGATCAGTAATGTAATGTATGTATACAGTGAGTGCAGCTCTGGAGTATAATACAGGAGGTAACTCCGGATCAGTAATGTATGTATACAGTGAGTGCAGCTCTGGAGTATAATACAGGAGGTAACTCTGGATCAGTAATGTATGTATACAGTGAGTGCAGCTCTGGTGGCAGTGAATGATTCTCCCTCTTCTCTCACAGGCGTGTACTTTGACAGCTGCGTGCGTCACATCAAGTTTGTGGACTTTTGTGGGAAGTACCGGCTGCCGCTGATGCATTACCTGTGCTCCCCGGAGTGCTCGTCTCCCTGCAGCTCGGTGTCTTCTCAGAGTGAGTCGGACTCGGAGGATGAGGCGAGTGTCGCCGCTCGCCGGATGCAGAAGGTTCTTTTGGGCTGAGCGTTTTCCATGGACTCGAGTTTGACGCTTTCCGGGATTTATGGACGGATTTTGACTTTCACCCTCTGATCCCGTTAATGTGAATCCAGCAGCGCCAGGATTATCCGGCCGTGTCCTGCGCCGCCATTGTGCCTTCCTGCTGGCCGTTGCAGCGCTGTACGGGCGGCTGCAGCGCTGGTCATGTGACCTCTCCGGGAGGATTCTCCGCTTCTCGCACTTTATCCGGACATTAGACATGATGGCTGCTGTTACCAAGCAGGAGTCTGATGGGGCAGCGGACTACAACTCCCAGCATGCCTGGACTCCTGCTATCGGCCTTGTTCTGTCCCGTGTGGCCTGATGTCGGTGTGTATAGGGGGATATATAATGACGGGTGTCAGTGGCCCCTGCACACGAGGTCTCTGGCTCCGCATTCAGTATAATGTGACTGCGCCGGCCGCCATGATACAGGAGGACCTGCGCCGCCGAGGTGCAATGTGCCAAAACAAGGCCAACCTTCACAATGGTCACTGGGGGGCGGGGGCTTCTCCAGAGACCCCTGAGTATTAATCGCTGCCTTAGTATTACCTGGTGTCTTAAAGGGCCATACCGCCTTAATAAGTGGCTAGGATCAGCTGCCCGCTGCCTGCCCCCCGCACTATAGGCCTCTCCATCCGGTGCTGCCGCTGGTCCATACACCTGATGGCTGGGAGTCTGGTATGTTGTGTGCGCCTCCTGCAGGTGATGAGCGGCATTACAGCCAGTGTTATCCATCCTCCATTCTCATAGAAATGTGATTATTCTACATTAAAGGTTAGTAGAGTTATCTGAGGCCTCCATGTGTCTGGGTCTCTGCAGCTGTACAATGGCTGCTCCTCTGCTCCGATACTCTGCTTGCTGTCAGGGAATAGTTTCCAGTGCCACGGCCTCCTCCCCAGCACCGGCTGCTCAGCCTCCTCCTCCCCCCCCCCCCCCCAGCTCCAGCTGCTCGGCCTCCTCCTCCCCTCCGAATCGGCTGCTCAGCCTCCTCCTCCCTCCAGCACCGGGCCGTATGCCCCCCTCCTCCTCCTCTCTGCACTGGCCGCTCGGCCTCCTCCTCCTCCCCCCAGCACCGTATGCCCCCCTCCTCCTCCTCTCTGCACTGGCCGCTCGGCCTCCTCCTCCCCCCAGCACCGGGCCCCATGCCCCCCTTCCCCCCAGCACCGTATGCCCCCCTCCTCCTCCTCCTCCTCCTCCGCCCCCCCTCCTCCCCTCTGCACCGGGCTGCTCCGCCTGATGACAGTACCGATCTTCACTCATCAATGGATTAAATAGAACACTAATTCAAAGGAGGAAACAACACGTCACACAGGACACACCGGCCCGTACTGTTCACAGCTGACTGTTTGTTACAATGTGTGTGAGATAATCGGAGAAGCCAAAAGCCCCAGCATCATACAATCCCTGCAGCAATAGTGTTACATACTAATCACAGGGGAGATCTGTGCTGTTGTACAGGGAAGGAAATAAGTATTGGATCCCTGGCTGCTTTTTTTTTTTAAATTTTGCCCACTGACACAGACATGAACCGTCTATAATTTTAAGGGTGGGTGAATTTTAACAGAGATAACATAAAACCCAGAAAATCACGTTGTATAAACGATATAAATGTATTTGCGTTTTGCAGAGAGAAATAAGTATTGGATCCCCTACCAACCATTAAGCGTTCTGGCTACAGACACTTATCCGCTCCTAATCACCTTGTAAGGGTGCGCTCACACGCACGTATAAATCGGACGAGTGCACTGTGAGAAGATGTGGCCTGACATTCGGCCCTGTGTTAGACAATGCTCAGCTCAGATCAGCAAAGTATTATTTTTTTTTTTTCCTCTTCCTCTTCTCAGCCCTAAACTGACTGACGAAAAAATGGCAGCATGCTGTGATTGTCTGAGAGCCGTGTCACTCGCACCCATTCAAGTCTATGGGTGCGAGAGAAACATGGGACTGCACTTAGATGTTATCCCAGTGCAGTGTGATATACACACAGGCTGACAATGGGGGGATTAACCCCTCCCTCTCCTCCGCAGCGCCCGCCCTCAGCATCACAGCTGTGACCTGATTGCAAGATCAGGTCACAGTCACATGACACTCGGCTCACGCTCCCAGCAGAGCCTGAGACGTGGTTCATTAGCATATCACAGCCGATTCTCTCACATTACATATGCTAGTGTGACTCCAGCCTTTCCTGCATTACAGACGGCTCTTACATTATCCCCTGTATAAAGCCTCCTGTCCACAGACTCCATTAATCAGTCACTAACCTCTACAACATGGGCAACCAGAGAGTCAGGGGCAAGACCATAGACCTGCACAAAGCTGGAATGGAGAAGACCATAGACCTGCACAAGACTGGAATGGAGAAGACCATAGACCTGCACAAGGCTGGAATGGAGAAGACCATAGACCTGCACAAGGCTGGAATGGAGAAGACCATAGACCTGCACAAGGCTGGAATGGAGAAGACCATAGCCCCGCACAAGGCTAGAATGGAGAAGACCATAGACCTGCACAAGGCTGGAATGGAGAAGACCATAGACCCGCACAAGGCTGGAATGGAGAAGACCATAGACCTGCACAAGGCTGGAATGAAGAAGACCATAGACCTGCACAAGGCTGGAATGGAGAAGACCATAGACCTGCACAAGGCTGGAATGGAGAAGACCATAGCCCCGCACAAGGCTGGAATGAAGAAGACCATAGACCTGCACAAGGCTGGAATGGAGAAGACCATAGACCTGCACAAGGATGGAATGGAGAAGACAATAGACCTGCACAAGGCTGGAATGGAGAAGATCATAGACCTGCACAAGGCAGGAATGGAGAAGATCATAGACCTGCACAAGGCTGGAATGGAGAAGACCATAGACCTGCACAAGGCTGGAATGGAGAAGACCATTGACCCGCACAAGGCTGGAATGGAGAAGACCATTGACCCGCACAAGGCTGGAATGGAGAAGACCATAGACCCGCACAAGGCTGGAATGGAGAAGACCATAGCCCTGCACAAGGCTGGAATGGAGAAGACCATAGCCCTGCACAAGGCTGGAATGGAGAAGACCATAGCCCTGCACAAGGCTGGAATGGAGAAGACTATAGCCCTGCACAAGGCTGGAATGGAGAAGACCATAGACCTGCATAAGGCTGGAATGGAGAAGACCATAGACCAGCACAAGGCTGGAATGGAGAAGACCATAGACCAGCACAAGGCTGGAATGGAGAAGACCATAGACCTGCACAAGGCTGGAATGGAAAAGACCATTGACCCGCACAAGGCTGGAATGGAGAAGACCATAGACCCGCACAAGGCTGGAATGGAGAAGACCATAGCCCTGCACAAGGCTGGAATGGAGAAGACCATAGCCCTGCACAAGGCTGGAATGGAGAAGACCATAGACCCGCACAAGGCTGGAATGGAGAAGACCATAGACCCGCACAAGGCTGGAATGGAGAAGACCATAGCCCTGCACAAGGCTGGAATGGAGAAGACCATAGACCCGCACAAGGCTGGAATGGAGAAGACCATAGACCCGCACAAGGCTGGAATGGAGAAGACCATAGACCCGCACAAGGCTGGAATGGAGAAGACCATAGACCCGCACAAGGCTGGAATGGAGAAGATCATAGACCTGCACAAGACTGGAATGGAGAAGACCATAGACCAGCACAAGGCTGGAATGGAGAAGACCATAGACCTGCACAAGGCTGGAATGGAGAAGACCATAGACCTGCATAAGGCTGGAATGGAGAAGACCATAGACCAGCACAAGGCTGGAATGGAAAGAACCATAGACCTGCACAAGGATGGAATGGAGAAGACCATAGACCTGCACAAGGCTGGAATGGAGAAGACCATAGACCTGCACAAGGCTGGAATGGAAAAGACCATAGACCCGCACAAGGCTGGAATGGGCTACAAAACCATAAGTAAGATGCTGGTGAGAAGGAGAAACTGCTGGTGCAATAGTAAGAAAATGGAAGAAATACAGAATGAGGGTCAATCGCCATCGATCTGGGATCTATGCAAAATCTCACCTCGTGGGGTCTCCAGGATCATGAGGAAGGTGAGAGATCAGCCTAAAACTACACGGGGGGAACTTGTTACTGATCTCAAGGCAGCTGGGACCACTGTCACCAAGAAAACCATTGGTTACACATTACACCATAATAGTGCCCGCAAAGTCCCACTGCTCAAGAAGCTCCGAGTGGCCAAGAGAGGAGAGGAGCAAGGTCAGAGCCGTCTGTAATGCAGGGAACGGGGGGATGAGGAGAACCAAGTGTCTGTAGCCAGAACTCTTAATGGTTGGTATGGGATCCAATACTTATTTCTGTCTGCAAAATGCAAATAAATGTATATAATTTATACAATGAGATTTTCTGGATTTTATTTTGGATATTCTATTTCTATTTTCTTCTTAAAATTAACCTACCCTTAAAATTATAGACTGTTCATGTCTCTGTCAGTGGGAAAAGTTACAAAATCAGCAAGGGATCTAATACTTATTTCCTTCACTGTAACACATCTAGAATAGATACAACTGTAACAAACCCTCAGCTGTGAGGACCGGCTCTCAGAATGTTATTGACAATGAGCAATTAAAGTGTGAGTGGAATATAATCAGAAGCTGACGTCCACAGTAATAAGCAGGATGGGCTGGTGTTATTACAGCGTGCAGCCAGCAGATGGCGCTCCATGATACTGCGACTCCTACAAGAACCTTGTGCTACAACATCCACAGGAGGAGGGGGACTGAGGAGGGGGATAACGGGTCCTGGAGGGGGACAGAGGGGCCCAGAGGAGACTGAGGAGGGGGATAACAAGTCCTAGAGGAGGATAGAGAGGCCCTAGAGAGGGAGGTAACTGAGGAAGGAGTACAAAGGGTCCCGGAGGAGGGAGGTGGACAGAGGGACGTGGGGGAAGGAAACTGAGGGACCCTAGGGGACCTGCTAAAGAACAGGGGGACCCGAGAGGGGACAGAGGGGCATAGTGGAAGGGGACAGAGGAGTTTGGAGGAGGACGGATCGGTCCGGAGGAGATGGGGACGTGGCACCATTGTTGTCCTGTGTATGGAGGAGGAGGACGGATCGGTCCAGAGGAGATGGGGACGTGGCACCATTGTTGTCCTGTGTATGGAGGAGGAGGACGGATCGGTCCGGAGGAGATGGGGACGTGGCACCATTGTTGTCCTGTGTATGGAGGAGGAGGACGGATCGGCGGATCGGTCTGGAGGAGATGGGCTCGTGGCACCATCGTTGTGCTGTGTATGGAGGAGGAGGATGGATTGGTCCAGAGGAGATGGGGACGTGGCACCATTGTTGTCCTGTGTATGGAGGAGGACGGATCGGTCCGGAGGAGATGGGGACGTGGCACCATTGTTGTCCTGTGTATGGAGGAGGAGGACGGATCGGTCCGGAGGAGATGGGGACGTGGCACCATTGTTGTTCTGTGTATGGAGGAGGAGGACGGATCAGTCCGGAGGAGATGGGGACGTGGCACCATTGTTGTCCTGTGTATGGAGGAGGAGGACGGATCAGTCCAGAGGAGATGGGGACGTGGCACCATTGTTGTCCTGTGTATGGAGGAGGAGGACGGATCGGTCCGGAGAAGATGGGGACGTGGCACCATTGTTGTCCTGTGTATGGAGGAGGAGGACGGATCAGTCCGGAGGAGATGGGGACGTGGCACCATTGTTGTCCTGTGTATGGAGGAGGAGGACGGATCGGTCCGGAGGAGATGGGGACGTGGCACCATTGTTGTCCTGTGTATGGAGGAGGAGGACGGATCGGCGGATCGGTCTGGAGGAGATGGGCTCGTGGCACCATCGTTGTGCTGTGTATGGAGGAGGAGGATGGATTGGTCCAGAGGAGATGGGGACGTGGCACCATTGTTGTCCTGTGTATGGAGGAGGACGGATCGGTCCGGAGGAGATGGGGACGTGGCACCATTGTTGTCCTGTGTATGGAGGAGGAGGACGGATCGGTCCGGAGGAGATGGGGACGTGGCACCATTGTTGTTCTGTGTATGGAGGAGGAGGACGGATCAGTCCGGAGGAGATGGGGACGTGGCACCATTGTTGTCCTGTGTATGGAGGAGGAGGACGGATCAGTCCAGAGGAGATGGGGACGTGGCACCATTGTTGTCCTGTGTATGGAGGAGGAGGACGGATCGGTCCGGAGAAGATGGGGACGTGGCACCATTGTTGTCCTGTGTATGGAGGAGGAGGACGGATCAGTCCGGAGGAGATGGGGACGTGGCACCATTGTTGTCCTGTGTATGGAGGAGGAGGACGGATCAGTCCAGAGGAGATGGGGACGTGGCACCATTGTTGTCCTGTGTATGGAGGAGGAGGACGGATCGGTCCGGAGGAGATGGGGACGTGGCACCATTGTTGTCCTGTGTATGGAGGAGGAGGACGGATCGGTCCGGAGGAGATGGGGACGTGGCACCATTGTTGTCCTGTCTATGGAGGAGGAGGACGGATCAGTCCAGAGGAGATGGGGACGTGGCACCATTGTTGTCCTGTGTATGGAGGAGGAGGACGGATCGGTCCGGAGGAGATGGGGACGTGGCACCATTGTTGTCCTGTGTATGGAGGAGGAGGACGGATCGGTCCGGAGGAGATGGGGACATGGCACCATTGTTGTCCTGTCTATGGAGGAGGAGGACGGATCAGTCCAGAGGAGATGGGGACGTGGCACCATTGTTGTCCTGTGTATGGAGGAGGAGGACGGATCGGTCCGGAGGAGATGGGGACGTGGCACCATTGTTGTCCTGTGTATGGAGGAGGACGGATCGGTCCGGAGGAGATGGGGACGTGGCACCATTGTTGTCCTGTGTATGGAGGAGGAGGACGGATCGGTCCAGAGGAGATGGGGACGTGGCACCATTGTTGTCCTGTGTATGGAGGAGGAGGACGGATAACCTGTAGAGCGGCGCTGTTTCTGAGAGAGTCATGTTTTCTAATTCTGGACAACCCCTTTAAGTATAAAAATGCGCCTACAGCAGATTATCCGGGACTTTCTGCTGGTCGTGGACAGGAGACTAGAGACGCAGTGTGGACTGACAGCGGAGCAAAAATGGAGTAGATCGAGGTAACGGCATCACTCCAAACACATATGCCATTCAGGGTGTACGGAAAGCTGGGTGATGAGGAAGCTGTAATGAGAATCCTCTGCGGGTGATGGGGCAGACGTCACACCGGACGGCCATGTATGATCGCCCCCAGGTGTTATTCACATCGCTCTCCGATATGTCACATTCCTGCCGCCTCTCCGGTGCGGCCCCCGGGCACTGCCCCCAGCCGGCATTTGTTGCCAGTGTTGCCACTAGTTCCCCTGAAGCCCCTCATTGTCCTCCCCGTGCCCCTTATTTAGGAAGTGTGAGCGTTTGGTGCCGGAGGGGGGGTCGCCTGGTGACAAGGACCTGACAAACTGGAATGTGGGGAAGAGTCCGATGACAGGTGGGTGACGGCCCAGGTTTCTACGACGATATCAACACCTGGGCTGCTCCCTCCCAGCAGGTAACAGGGTGTGAGCCGGGCGGGTGATGATGAGCGCTGGATGCGAGGGATAGAAGAGGGCGACGCGGGTGTCACATTACTGCCCGAACCCAGGTAACATTATACCACAGCGACACGAGCGCAGAGGAGCGAGGACTGGCACCGGGCGTAGAGCAGCGAAGACTGGCACCAGGCGCAGAGCAGTGAGGACTGGCACCAGGTGCAGAGGAGCGAGGACTGGCACCGGGCGCAGAGCAGCGAGGACTGGCACCAGGCGCAGAGCAGCGAGGACTGGCACCGGGCGCAGAGCAGCGAGAACTGGCACCAGGCGCAGAGCAGTAAGGACTGGCACTGGGCGCAGAGTAGCAAGGACTGGCACCGGGCGCAGAGTAGTGAGGACTGGCACCAGGCGCAGAGTAGTGAGGACTGGCACCAGGCGCAGAGGAGCGAGGACTGGCACCAGGCGCAGAGTAGTGAGGACTGGCACCAGGCGCAGAGGAGCGAGGACTGGCACCAGGCGCAGAGTAGTGAGGACTGGCACCATTCGCAGAGGAGCGAGGACTGGCACCAGGCGCAGAGCAGCGAGGACTGGCACCAGGCGCAGAGGAGCGAGGACTGGCACCAGGCGCAGAGTAGTGAGGACTGGCACCAGGCGCAGAGTAGTGAGGACTGGCACCAGGCGCAGAGTAGTGAGGACTGGCACCAGGCGCAGAGTAGTGAGGACTGGCACTAGGCGCAGAGTAGCGAGGACTGGCACTAGGCGCAGAGTAGCGAGGACTGGCACCAGGCGCAGAGGAGCGAGGACTGGCACCAGGCGCAGAGCAGCGAGGACTGGCACCGGGTGCAGAGCAGCGAGGGATGGCACCGGGCGCAGAGCAGTGAGAATTGGCACCGGGCGCAGAGCAGTGAGAATTGGCACCGGGCGCAGAGCAGCGAGGGATGGCACCAGGCGTAGAGACAATGCATCAGACTCAATGTGTCAGACTGACTGACCACAGTGACACGGGTGCACATCAGCTCAGCGAGGACTGGCACCAGGTGCAGAGGAGCAAGAGCGGCTGACATGTGAGTGACAATGTATCACAAACAATGTATCAAACTAACCACAGCAATGTGCAAGCAAGTATCCGACTGCAACAATGTATCACCGTGACTTTATATTATTGTCTCTAAAGTAACAATGTATCAGAATGAGTTATCAAGAAAGTATCTGGAACTGATCACAACACTGAGTGTCTGACTGTAACAATGTGTCCGGGAGACTGTATATTAGTGTCTGACTGTAGCAATGTGTCCGGGAGACTGTATATTAGTGTCTGACTGTAGCAATGTGTCCGGGAGACTGTATATTAGTGTCTGACTGGAACAATGTGTCAGGGTGACTGTATATTAGTGTCTGACTGTAACAATGTGTCAGGGTGACTGTATATTAGTGTCTGACTGTAGCAATGTGTCCGGGAGACTGTATATTAGTGTCTGACTGTAACAATGTGTCCGGGTGACTATATATTAGTGTCTGACTGTAGCAATGTGTCAGGGTGACTGTATATTAGTGTCTGACTGTAACAATGTGTCCGGGTGACTGTATATTAGTATCTGATTGTAACAATGTGTCCGGGAGACTGTATATTAGTGTCTGACTGGAACAATGTGTCCGGGTGACTGTATATTAGTGTCTGACTGTAACAATGTGTCAGGGTGACTGTATATTAGTGTCTGACTGGAACAATGTGTCAGGGTGACTGTATATTAGTGTCTGACTGTAACAATGTGTCAGGGTGACTGTATATTAGTGTCTGACTGTAGCAATGTGTCCGGGAGACTGTATATTAGTGTCTGACTGTAACAATGTGTCCGGGTGACTATATATTAGTGTCTGACTGTAGCAATGTGTCAGGGTGACTGTATATTAGTGTCTGACTGTAACAATGTGTCCGGGTGACTGTATATTAGTGTCTGACTGTAACAATGTGTCCGGGTGATTGTATATTAGTGTCTGACTGTATTAATGTGTCCGGGTGACTATATAGTAGTGTCTGACTGTAGCAATGTGTCCGGGTGACTGTATATTAGTGTCTGATTGTAACAATGTGTCCGGGTGACTGTATATTAGTGTCTGATTGTAACAATGTGTCCGGATGACTGTATATTAGTGTCTGACTGTAGCAATGTGTCCGGCTGACTATATAGTAGTGTCTGACTGTAGCAATGTGTCAGGGTTACTGTATATTAGTGTCTGATTGTAACAATGTGTCAGGGTGACTGTATATTAGTGTCTGACTGTAACAATGTGTCCGGGTGACTATATTAGTGTCTGATTGTAACAATGTGTCCGGGTGACTGTATATTAGTGTCTGACTGTAGCAATGTGTCCGGGAGACTGTATATTAGTGTCTGACTGTAGTAATGTGTCCGGGAGACTGTATAGTAGTGTCTGACTGTAACAATGTGTCCGGGAGACTGTATATTAGTGTCTGACTGTAACAATGTGTCCGGGTGACTGTATATTAGTGTCTGACTGTAACAATGTGTCCGGGTGACTGTATATTAGTGTCTGACTGTAGCAATGTGTCCGGGAGACTGTATATTAGTGTCTGACTGTAACAATGTGTCCGGGTGACTATATATTAGTGTCTGACTGTAGCAATGTGTCAGGGTGACTGTATATTAGTGTCTGACTGTAACAATGTGTCCGGGTGACTGTATATTAGTGTCTGACTGTAACAATGTGTCCGGGTGATTGTATATTAGTGTCTGACTGTATTAATGTGTCCAGGTGACTATATAGTAGTGTCTGACTGTAGCAATGTGTCCGGGTGACTGTATATTAGTGTCTGATTGTAACAATGTGTCCGGGTGACTGTATATTAGTGTCTGATTGTAACAATGTGTCCGGATGACTGTATATTAGTGTCTGACTGTAGCAATGTGTCCGGGTGACTATATAGTAGTGTCTGACTGTAGCAATGTGTCAGGGTGACTGTATATTAGTGTCTGATTGTAACAATGTGTCAGGGTGACTGTATATTAGTGTCTGACTGTAACAATGTGTCCGGGTGACTGTATATTAGTGTCTGATTGTAACAATGTGTCCGGGTGACTGTATATTAGTGTCTGACTGTAGCAATGTGTCCGGGAGACTGTATATTAGTGTCTGACTGTAGCAATGTGTCCGGGAGACTGTATAGTAGTGTCTGACTGTAACAATGTGTCCGGGAGACTGTATATTAGTGTCTGACTGTAACAATGTGTCCGAGTGACTGTATATTAGTGTCTGACTGTACCAATGTGTCCGGGTGACTGTATATTAGTGTCTGACTGTAACAATGTGTCCGGGTGACAATATATTAGTGTCTGACTGTAACAATGTGTCCGGGTGACTGTATATTAGTGTCTGACTGTAACAATGTGTCCGGGTGACTGTATATTAGTGTCTGATTGTAACAATGTGTCCGGGAGACTGTATATTAGTGTCTGACTGGAACAATGTGTCAGGGTGACTGTATATTAGTGTCTGACTGGAACAATGTGTCAGGGTGACTGTATATTAGTGTCTGACTGTAACAATGTGTCAGGGTGACTGTATATTAGTGTCTGACTGTAGCAATGTGTCCGGGAGACTGTATATTAGTGTCTGACTGTAACAATGTGTCCGGGTGACTATATATTAGTGTCTGACTGTAGCAATGTGTCAGGGTGACTGTATATTAGTGTCTGACTGTAACAATGTGTCCGGGTGACTGTATATTAGTGTCTGACTGTAACAATGTGTCCGGGTGATTGTATATTAGTGTCTGACTGTATTAATGTGTCCGGGTGACTATATAGTAGTGTCTGACTGTAGCAATGTGTCCGGGTGACTGTATATTAGTGTCTGATTGTAACAATGTGTCCGGGTGACTGTATATTAGTGTCTGATTGTAACAATGTGTCCGGATGACTGTATATTAGTGTCTGACTGTAGCAATGTGTCCGGGTGACTATATAGTAGTGTCTGACTGTAGCAATGTGTCAGGGTTACTGTATATTAGTGTCTGATTGTAACAATGTGTCAGGGTGACTGTATATTAGTGTCTGACTGTAACAATGTGTCCGGGTGACTGTATATTAGTGTCTGATTGTAACAATGTGTCCGGGTGACTGTATATTAGTGTCTGACTGTAGCAATGTGTCCGGGAGACTGTATATTAGTGTCTGACTGTAGCAATGTGTCCGGGAGACTGTATAGTAGTGTCTGACTGTAACAATGTGTCCGGGAGACTGTATATTAGTGTCTGACTGTAGAAATGTGTCCGGGAGACTGTATATTAGTGTCTGACTGTAACAATGTGTCCGGGTGACTATATATTAGTGTCTGACTGTAGCAATGTGTCAGGGTGACTGTATATTAGTGTCTGACTGTAACAATGTGTCCGGGTGACTGTATATTAGTGTCTGACTGTAACAATGTGTCCGGGTGATTGTATATTAGTGTCTGACTGTATTAATGTGTCCAGGTGACTATATAGTAGTGTCTGACTGTAGCAATGTGTCCGGGTGACTGTATATTAGTGTCTGATTGTAACAATGTGTCCGGGTGACTGTATATTAGTGTCTGATTGTAACAATGTGTCCGGATGACTGTATATTAGTGTCTGACTGTAGCAATGTGTCCGGGTGACTATATAGTAGTGTCTGACTGTAGCAATGTGTCAGGGTGACTGTATATTAGTGTCTGATTGTAACAATGTGTCAGGGTGACTGTATATTAGTGTCTGACTGTAACAATGTGTCCGGGTGACTGTATATTAGTGTCTGATTGTAACAATGTGTCCGGGTGACTGTATATTAGTGTCTGACTGTAGCAATGTGTCCGGGAGACTGTATATTAGTGTCTGACTGTAGCAATGTGTCCGGGAGACTGTATAGTAGTGTCTGACTGTAACAATGTGTCCGGGAGACTGTATATTAGTGTCTGACTGTAACAATGTGTCCGAGTGACTGTATATTAGTGTCTGACTGTACCAATGTGTCCGGGTGACTGTATATTAGTGTCTGACTGTAACAATGTGTCCGGGTGACAATATATTAGTGTCTGACTGTAACAATGTGTCCGGGTGACTGTATATTAGTGTCTGACTGTAACAATGTGTCCGGGTGACTGTATATTAGTGTCTGATTGTAACAATGTGTCCAGGTGACTGTATATTAGTGTCTGACTGTAACAATGTGTTCGGGTGATTGTATATTAGTGTCTGACTGTATTAATGTGTCCGGGTGACTATATAGTAGTGTCTGACTGTAGCAATGTGTCCGGGTGACTGTATATTAGTGTCTGATTGTAACAATGTGTCCGGGTGACTGTATATTAGTGTCTGATTGTAACAATGTGTCCGGATGACTGTATATTAGTGTCTGACTGTAGCAATGTGTCCAGGTGACTATATAGTAGTGTCTGACTGTAGCAATGTGTCAGGGTGACTGTATATTAGTGTCTGATTGTAACAATGTGTCAGGGTGACTGTATATTAGTGTCTGATTGTAACAATGTGTCCGGGTGACTGTATATTAGTGTCTGACTGTAGCAATGTGTCCGGGAGACTGTATATTAGTGTCTGACTGTAGCAATGTGTCCGGGAGACTGTATAGTAGTGTCTGACTGTAACAATGTGTCCGGGAGACTGTATATTAGTGTCTGACTGTAACAATGTGTCCGAGTGACTGTATATTAGTGTCTGACTGTACCAATGTGTCCGGGTGACTGTATATTAGTGTCTGACTGTAACAATGTGTCCGGGTGACAATATATTAGTGTCTGACTGTAACAATGTGTCCGGGTGACTGTATATTAGTGTCTGACTGTAACAATGTGTCTGGGTGACTGTATATTAGTGTCTGATTGTAACAATGTGTCCAGGTGACTGTATATTAGTGTCTGACTGTAACAATGTGTCCGGGTGATTGTATATTAGTGTCTGACTGTATTAATGTGTCCGGGTGACTATATAGTAGTGTCTGACTGTAGCAATGTGTCCGGGTGACTGTATATTAGTGTCTGATTGTAACAATGTGTCCGGGTGACTGTATATTAGTGTCTGATTGTAACAATGTGTCCGGATGACTGTATATTAGTGTCTGACTGTAGCAATGTGTCCAGGTGACTATATAGTAGTGTCTGACTGTAGCAATGTGTCAGGGTGACTGTATATTAGTGTCTGATTGTAACAATGTGTCAGGGTGACTGTATATTAGTGTCTGACTGTACCAATGTGTCCGGGTGACTGTATATTAGTGTCTGACTGTAGCAATGTGTCCGGGTGACAATATATTAGTGTCTGACTGTAACAATGTGTCCGGGTGACTGTATATTAGTGTCTGACTGTAACAATGTGTCCGGGTGACTGTATATTAGTGTCTGACTGTAACAATGTGTCCGGGTGACTATATATTAGTAATAAAGTTACTTTTCAACATCCACACCATTATAATATTAATACAAAATGTTACACCAGTATATTATAAATCCAAAGTGTGGTATATAAGGACCATGGAAAAATCGCTAGAACAACACCAAAACCAAAGAAAGAAAGCGATCAGACTTCCTATATAAATATGATATTTATTGATGCAAGATATGAAGCACAGTGACAATCATACAAAAAGGGTGTACCATCCAGTGCGGACCACAAGTATAAAATAGATGGAGCCCAAATGTGTGGAACTTAACCCGAATAAGGTCTATAACCAATAGCCATAACACATGTGAAAAGCAATTCAGTATATAAACAGAGATCCATAAGGGCCCATTACGGGAGACAGGTAATGAAAAAGTACAGACATGCAATCAGCATATTAACATTGCTTACCAATAGTCTAACCGCACACACTGGACGCCACCCCACCCGACGGACGTGCGTTTCGGCGGATGCCTACGTCAGGGGTGGTGTCATGCCAGAAAGTGTGCCCGTATAAAAAGAGTCCTGGAGCCAATCAGCCGAAGGTAATCCTAATGACGCATGAGCGTCCATAGCGACGGTTCATCGCATCCACCGCCGCGTCACGAGCCAGGCAACGCCCCCCAGGTCACGCGGCAATCACATGACCGGGCGAGCGGCGCCCCCCACAAGATACAGCGGATGAATGCAAGGAACACGTCACCAACGGGTGCGCATGCGTACAACTACCAAAACGGCACTTAGAGATTTTATAGGTCTCCACACCACACAGATGTATAAATCCAATAACACAAGCCCGATCCATATGAAATCACATGTGGGCTAAGTGAAAGGAAGTATATACAATAAGGATACCCCACACCTACTCCCTCCATAGTAGCAATACATATATATATATAATCATATCCTCAGGGAGATGGTGAGATAGAATACAACAATTCAAAAAACCTCTACACAAACAATGTCCTTAAATGAACGTCGTCGATGGTGGTGGGAAGAAATTCCTCCGTAATTGGTAGCAATTGCTTAGATGTTTCAACATGGCAGATGTAAATACCAGGCAAACAACACTGTGAAAATAATTAAAATAGTATTAAAACCATATAAAAACATGACTAAGAAAGTGCTTATAAAAAGGCAGAAAAACCGATATTTTCATTTAAACCCAAAGGTTGCACTGTTTTTAAAGTCCAAATCCATTTGGCTTCCAAACGTGCCAAATTAGTCCCAATTCTTCCTCCCCTGATATTGGTTTCAATGGAATCAATGCCACGGAATCTCAACAATGTTCCATCCGAATTATGGTGCATTTTAAAATGCTTCGGCAGAGTTTTTAAGCTAGAGATATCCATCTCATCAGCCGCGGCATTGATCCCATTCACATGTTCCCTGATGCGTATTTTCAATGGACGTGTGGTCAACCCAACATAGATCTTAGTACACGGGCAAACCGCATAGTATATAACCGCACAGGTGGTACAAGTGATGGATTTCCTTATTTTAAAGTTTTTTACCCCTGTTGAATCCAGGAAATGATCATGGCGATCCATATTCGTACATGCTATGCAATGTCCACATGGCCTGGAACCCACCAATCGTTTACCCAGGTCAAGGAAAGATGGAATTGATTCCTTCACCTCATAATGACTAGCAACCAATAAATCACGTAAGTTTTGGGACCTCCGTATAGAAATAAGTGGTCGTTCCGGAAGGATTTTAGACAAAACAGGGTCGGTCAACAAAATAGGCCATGCTTTTTCAAGGCAACTCCTCATATGTGAAAACCTGGAATGGTAATTGGTCACAAACCTCAGTGGTTCTGAACCACACGTTTTCTTGGGGGTATACAGCAGATTATCCCTAGAGGCATGTTTAGCTCTATTATAGGCCCGCTTAATTGCCCGCCTGCTGTATCCCCGTTCCAAGAATCTATCTTTAAGTTCTTGTGCGCGAAATTCAAACTCGGACTCGACTGAACAGATCCTGTTACAGTAAATAAGTCAAATCTGGCTGCCGGAGAGAAGGTAAACCCCTTCTCCAACAAAGCCAGATCAACTGAGGACAATTGATGGTCACTCAAATTGATTACCTTGTGACTACCGCCACGCGGACGGTCAAACAGTTTATAATTCCGGTTCTTGTTGGAATAGGATGTAGTCTCCCTAGGAATCTGACGTCCAGATCTCATGGACAAGGATGATAAATTCGAGTCAGACATATCACTGACTGACGACCCAGAAGTGATGGATGTTGCTGGATTCTCCATCACAGGTTTTCTCCAAAAATATACTGTTCCATGTTGATAATCCCGTTGATCACGGCCAAATTTATGTGTCTGGGTTTCCTGAATTTTCTTGACTACAGACTCCAAGGTCTTCTCCAATTGACCCTCATAAGAGGATAATTTCTCAATAGGACATTCAGACTTGAATTTGGCCTGTATCACATCCAATTCCTTATCCAGTTCCATGATGGTATTGGAGTTTAGACCCATCAGTAATTCCAAAAATATTTTGGAGCAACTGCCACATGCATCCTCCCATTTCCTGATGAATTCATCATCAACCACAGGAAATGTGGGAATGACACGAACCCTGAGACCTCTGGGTATAAGATTTTTGGAAAGGTATTTACTAAGAAATGCCCTATTCCACCACAGCTTGGTCCGTTTCACCAAAAGCCGCTGCATATTTTTAAAAATATCCTCAATTTTTAAGTCACTTTCAAGTGGTATGCTTGTCTCAACTGTACCAAATACTTGCTCAATTTGACCGAGCCAAGCTTGTTCCTTGGCCCGATAGTCCATATCCGTTAAAAAGAGGAAAGTACCTGTGCAAAACACAGCAAAATTGGTAATAAAGTTACTTTTCAACATCCACACCATTATAATATTAATACAAAATGTTACACCAGTATATTATAAATCCAAAGTGTGGTATATAAGGACCATGGAAAAATCGCTAGAACAACACCAAAACCAAAGAAAGAAAGCGATCAGACTTCCTATATAAATATGATATTTATTGATGCAAGATATGAAGCACAGTGACAATCATACAAAAAGGGTGTACCATCCAGTGCGGACCACAAGTATAAAATAGATGGAGCCCAAATGTGTGGAACTTAACCCGAATAAGGTCTATAACCAATAGCCATAACACATGTGAAAAGCAATTCAGTATATAAACAGAGATCCATAAGGGCCCATTACGGGAGACAGGTAATGAAAAAGTACAGACATGCAGTCAGCATATTAACATCATATCATATGATCATATCTTGCATCAATAAATATCATATTTATATAGGAAGTCTGATCGCTTTCTTTCTTTGGTTTTGGGGACTATATATTAGTGTCTGACTGTAACAATGTGTCCGGGAGACTGTATATTAGTGTCTGACTGTAACAATGTGTCCGGGAGACTGTATATTAGTGTCTGACTGTAACAATGTGTCCGGGTGACTGTATATTAGTGTCTGACTGTAACAATGTGTCCGGGAGACTGTATATTAGTGTCTCACTGTAGCAATGTGTGCGGGAGACTGTATATTAGTGTCTGACTGTAACAATGTGTCCGGGTGACTGTATATTAGTGTCTGACTGTAACAATGTGTCCGAGTGACTGTATATTAGTGTCTGACTGTACCAATGTGTCCGGGTGACTGTATATTAGTGTCTGACTGTAACAATGTGTCCGGGTGACAATATATTAGTGTCTGACTGTAACAATGTGTCCGGGTGACTGTATATTAGTGTCTGACTGTAACAATGTGTCTGGGTGACTGTATATTAGTGTCTGATTGTAACAATGTGTCCAGGTGACTGTATATTAGTGTCTGACTGTAACAATGTGTCCGGGTGATTGTATATTAGTGTCTGACTGTATTAATGTGTCCGGGTGACTATATAGTAGTGTCTGACTGTAGCAATGTGTCCGGGTGACTGTATATTAGTGTCTGATTGTAACAATGTGTCCGGGTGACTGTATATTAGTGTCTGATTGTAACAATGTGTCCGGATGACTGTATATTAGTGTCTGACTGTAGCAATGTGTCCAGGTGACTATATAGTAGTGTCTGACTGTAGCAATGTGTCAGGGTGACTGTATATTAGTGTCTGATTGTAACAATGTGTCAGGGTGACTGTATATTAGTGTCTGACTGTACCAATGTGTCCGGGTGACTGTATATTAGTGTCTGACTGTAGCAATGTGTCCGGGTGACAATATATTAGTGTCTGACTGTAACAATGTGTCCGGGTGACTGTATATTAGTGTCTGACTGTAACAATGTGTCCGGGTGACTATATATTAGTGTCTGACTGTAACAATGTGTCCGGGAGACTGTATATTAGTGTCTGACTGTAACAATGTGTCCGGGAGACTGTATATTAGTGTCTGACTGTAACAATGTGTCCGGGTGACTGTATATTAGTGTCTGACTGTAACAATGTGTCCGGGAGACTGTATATTAGTGTCTCACTGTAGCAATGTGTGCGGGAGACTGTATATTAGTGTCTGACTGTAACAATGTGTCCGGGTGACTGTATATTAGTGTCTGACTGTAACAATGTGTCCGGGTGACTGTATATTAGCGTGTGACTGTAACAATGTGTCCGGGAGACTGTATATTAGTGTCTGACTGTAACAATGTGTCCGGGTGACTATATAGTAGTGTCTGACTGTAGCAATGTGTCAGGGTGACTGTATATTAGTGTCTGTCTGTAACAATGTGTCCGGGAGACTGTATATTAGTGTCTGACTGTAACAATGTGTCAGGGTGACTGTATATTAGTGTCTGACTGTAACAATGTGTCCGGGTGACTATATATTAGTGTCTGACTGTAACAATGTGTCCGGGAGACTGTATATTAGTGTCTGACTGTAACAATGTGTCCGAGTGACTGTATATTAGTGTCTGACTGTACCAATGTGTCCGGGTGACTGTATATTAGTGTCTGACTGTAACAATGTGTCCGGGTGACTATATATTAGTGTCTGACTGTAACAATGTGTCCGGGAGACTGTATACTAGTGTCTGACTGTAACAATGTGTCCGAGTGACTGTATATTAGTGTCTGACTGTACCAATGTGTCCGGGTGACTGTATATTAGTGTCTGACTGTAACAATGTGTCCGGGTGACTGTATATTAGTGTCTGACTGTAACAAGGTGTCCGGGTGACTATATAGTAGTGTCTGACTGTAAAAATGTGTCCGGGTGACTGTATATTAGCGTCTGACTGTAAAAATGTGTCCGGGTGACTGTATATTAGTGTGTGACTGTAACAATGTGTCCGGTTGACTGTATATTAGTGTCTGACTGTAACAATGTGTCAGGGTGACTGTATATTAGTGTCTGACTGTAACAATGTGTCCGGGTGACTGTATATTAGTGTCTGACTGTAACAATGTGTCATGGTGACTGTATATTAGTGTCTGACTGTAACAATGTGTCCGGGTGACTGTATATTAGTGTCTGACTGTAACAATGTGTCCGGGTGACTGTATATTAGTGTCTGACTGTAGCAATGTGTCAGGGTGACTGTATATTAGTGTCTGACCGTAGCAATGTGTCAGGGTGACTGTATATTAGTGTCTGACTGTAGCAATGTGTCAGGGTGACTGTATATTAGTGTCTGACCGTAGCAATGTGTCAGGGTGACTGTATATTAGTGTCTGACTGTAACAAGGTGTCCGGGTGACTATATAGTAGTGTCTGACTGTAACAATATGTCCGAGTGACTGTATATTAGTGTCTGACTGTACCAATGTGTCCGGTTGACTGTATATTAGTGTCTGACTGTAACAATGTGTCCAGGTGACTATATAGTAGTGTCTGACTGTAACAATGTGTCCGGGTGACTGTATATTAGTGTGTGACTGTAACAATGTGTCCGGGAGACTGTATATTAGTGTCTGACTGTAACAATGTGTCAGAGTGACTGTATATTAGTGTGTGACTGTAACAATGTGTCCGGTTGACTGTATATTAGTGTCTGACTGTAACAATGTGTCCAGGTGACTATATAGTAGTGTCTGACTGTAACAATGTGTCCGGGTGACTGTATATTAGTGTGTGACTGTAACAATGTGTCCGGGAGACTGTATATTAGTGTCTGACTGTAACAATGTGTCAGAGTGATTGTATATTAGTGTCTGACTGTAACAATGTGTCAGGGTGACTGTATATTAGTGTCTGACTGTAACAATGTGTCCGGGTGACTGTATATTAGTGTCTGACTGTAGCAATATATCAGGGTGACATCTTCATGTGCTCGGCTGTGACCATGTCTCTATATGACGGCACTCATGTTTCGGTCAGACTGACAGTATTGATGCGCCTGTGAATGTGGCGCTATATAGCGGTGTATGAGGCCACTGAGAGCGCCACTGAGTGCAGAGCTGCTGTATTGTACGAGCGACTGAGGTTTCTATTCACTGACAGCAATCACTGAGCTTGAAAGTGACGCAGACCTAGGAGTTGTTCTATCTGTCAGTCCACACATCTGGCGACTCCCATCAATAATGATTGATTAATATGTCGATCACCATGGTGACTAATTATTGATAACGTCTTGATCGTCATAGTAACTAATGACTAATTTATATTCTCATTGCCGTAGTGATTAGTTATTGATTAGTAATGTCATGCTCGCTGATGTCACATCGTTAGGTGACATTTCTGGAAAGTCTCCCCTGTAACTGAGCAAACAGAGCAGCGAGACGCCGCGGATTCACTGCCGGTGATGTGATCGTCCAGATGCGGCGGATTCACTGCCGGTGATGTGACCGTCCAGACGCAGCGGGTTCACTGCCGGTGATGTGACCGTCCAGACGCAGCGGATTCACTGCCGGTGATGTGACCGTCCAGACGCAGCGGATTCACTGCCGGTGATGTGACCGTCCAGACGCTGCGGATTCACTACCAGTAATGTGACCGTCCAGACGCAGCGGATTCACTGCCGGTGATGTGACCGTCCAGATGCAGCGGATTCACTGCCGGTGATGTGACCGTCCAGATGCAGCGGATTCACTGCCGGTGATGTGACCGTCCAGACACAGCGGATTCACTGCCGATGATGTGACTGTCCAGACACAGCGGATTCACTGCCGGTGATGTGACCGTCCAGACACAGCGGATTCACTGCCGATGATGTGACTGTCCAGACACAGCGGATTCACTGCCGGTGATGTGACCGTCCAGACACAGCGGATTCACTGCCGATGATGTGACCGTCCAGACACAGCGGATTCACTGCCGGTGATGTGACTGTCCAGACACAGCGGATTCACTGCCAGTGATGTGACCGTCCAGACGCAGCGGATTCACTGCCGGTGACGTGACCGTCCAGACACAGCGGATTCACTGCCGGTGATGTGACCGTCCAGACGCAGCGGATTCACTGCCGGTGATGTGACTGTCCAGACGCCGCGGATTCACTGCCGGTGATGTGACCCTCGTCCAGACGCAGCGGATTCACTGCCGGTGATGTGACCCTCGTCCAGACGCAGCGGATTCACTGCCGGTGATGTGACCCGTCCAGACGCGGCACAGTCCGGGATGAGGGCCGGATGTCACCCTGACACGAGACGTCTCCTCTCCAGGCTCCTGACTTTGGCCTCCTGGTAACATCACTGGGTTAATTAGTGTATCTGCTGATTTATGGGGAAATACAATGTCTCTTGGAAATACAATGTAACCAATAATGCCACGCGGAGACATGTCCGTTTTCTCTGGCATCACTGATGTCCACGGACCACATTATGGTGAGATCTGTGAAACACGCACCAGAAAAACACAGATATTGAAAATAAAAAAAAACATTTTATACTCACTTTCTCCAGCGCTGCTGTCTCCAGCCGCTGCTCTCTGCTGCTTCTGAGCCGCCTGCTTATTCTCATGTATATTCATGTATGCAGCCACAGCCGACCCGGAAGTAGCTGCAGCAGCGGTCCGGATACACAGCAGAGCCGAAGAGTTCAGCACCACGGACAGCAGGAGCGAGACAGGTGAGTATAAGTCCATGTGCCATCACGTATCACAGAGGGACATATGCGTTTTTTACACGTCAGTGAAAAACGTCTGTTTTTCACTGACGTGTGAAACAGGCCTAAGGCTCTGTTCACACAAATGCATAAAAAAGCGGCAAAATTTCATCCGTTTTATACATTAAATTTACAAAACTAAAAAACATTCCCTACTGAATAACATTGGATGTATGGATGGCCCTACTGAGTAACATTGGTCCCCGTTGTGTCCGTGTCACGTGGCCGGTTTTCACAGCTCATGGATTGCACATACAGTGCCTTGCGAAAGTATTCGTCCCCCTTGAATTTTTCAACCTTTTCCTAGATATCAGGCTTCCAACATAAAGATAAAATGTTAATGTTCTGGTGAAGAATCTACAAGTGACACAATTGTGAAGATGAAGGAAATTTATTGCTTATTTTACACTTTTATAATGAATAAATAACTGTAAATTGTGGCGTGCAATATTATTCATCCCCTGTAAGTGAATCCTTTGTAGCGCCCCCTTTTTCTGCGATTACAGCTGCAGTCTCTTGGGGTATGTGTCTATCAGTTTTGCACATGGAGAGGTGAAATTCTCGCCCATTCTTCCTGTGTAAACAGCTGGAGCTGAGTGAGGTTGGATGGAGGCGTTTGTGAACAGCAGTTTTCTGCTCTTTCCGCAGGTTCTCAATTGGGTTCAGGTCTGGACTGTGACTTGGCCATTCTAACACCTGGATGCGGTTATTTGTGAACCATTCCATTGTAGATTTTGCTTTATGTTTGGGATCATTGTCTTGTTGGAAGACAAATCTCCGTCCCAGTCTCAGGTCTTTTGCAATATGGAGATAAGGTATGCACACCAGTGACTATGTAAGGGGAATACATGTAATAGCAGAAACTGCTGTGTGAATACTGACATGAAAAATTCAATAGCTATATGTAAGAATGAAATATGAAAAATGGAACCTGCATTACTGCCATGAACATATGAATCAAGAGAAATTTAGCTACTGAATTGATCAATGCAATAGAGCCCCAACACTACGCCAAAGTATTCCTCTACGTTGGGGTCCCTTCATGTCAGTATTCACACAGCAGTTTTTGCTATTACATGTATTCCCCTTGCATAGTCACTGGTGTGCATACCTTATCTCCATATAGTGATTTTTTTTAGGTTTTTGCACCCAGTTCAGACATAGAATAGAGTTCCAAATGTTATTCCTTATTTGTCAGGTCTTTTGCAGGCTCCAACAGGTTTTCTTCAAGAATGGTCCTGTATTTGGCTCCATCCATCTTCCCATCAATTTTACCATCTTCCCTGTCCCTGCTGAAGAAAAGCAGGCCCAAACCATGATGCTGCCACCACCATGTCTGACAGTGGGGATGGTGTGTTCAGGGTGATGAGCTGTGTTGCTTTTATCGTTTGGCATTGTGCCCATATAGTGTGATTTTGGTTTCCTCTGAGCAGAGCCCCTTCTTCCACATGTTTGGTGTCTCCAGGTGGCTTGTGGGAAACTTTAAACAACACTTTTTATGGATCTCTTGAGAAATGGCTTTCTTCTTGCCACTCTTCCATAAAGGCCAGATTTGTGCAGTGTAGACTGATTGTTGTCCTATGGACAGACTCTCCCACCTCAGCTGTAGATCTCTGCAGGTCATCCAGAGGGATCATGGGCCTCTTGGCTGCGTCTCTGATCAGTCTTCTCCTTGTGTGAGATGACAGTTTGGATGGAGGCCGGGTCTTGGTAGATTTGCAGTGTATGATTCTCCTTCCATTTCAATATGATCGCTTGCACAGAGCTGCTTGGGATGTTTAAAGTTGTGGAAATCTTTCTGTAACCAAATCCGGCTATAAACTTCTCCACAACAGTATCCTGGACCTGCCTGTTGTGTTCCTTGGTCTTCATGATGCTCTCTGAGCTTTACACAGAACATGAGACTATCACAGAGCAGGGGCATTATACGGAGACTTGATTACACACAGGGGATTATATTCATCATCATCAGTCATTTAGGACAACATTGGATCATTCAGAGACCCTCAATCAACTTCTGGAGGGAGTTTGCTGCACTGAAAGTAAAGGGGGTGAATAATATTGCACGCAACAATTTACAGTTTATTATTAGTTATAAAAGTGTAAAATAAGCAATAAATTTCCTTCCTCTTCACAATTGTGTCACTTGTTGTTGATTCTTCACCAGAACATTCACATTTTATCTTCATGTTTGACGCCTGAAATGTGGGAAAAGGTTGAAAAATTCAAGGGGCTGAATACTTTCACAAGGCACTGTAAGTGAGTACACCCAGCATGCTGGGAGCTCATCCATTTATCCTGCTTGCTGTCAGTAAATAGGGATGCTCCTGGTTATCGGAGGGGTCTGGACTCCGACCTAATACATCTCAGCGCTGCACAGACGGTTCTCAGCGCTGCACAGACGGTCCTCGGCGCTGCACAGACGGTCCTCGGCGCTGCACATACGGTCCTCGGCGCTGCACAGATGGTCCTCAGTGCTGCACAGATCGTTCTCAGCGCTGACTGTTTGCTACAATGTATCAGTCCAGAGTTCAGGATGTTTCCATCACTGAGGACTGAGCAGATGCATAACACTGCAGCAAACCCTCAGCTGTGAGAAGTGTAATGAGGGATGGGGTTTGTTTTCAGATATTATTAGTAAAAATCATCTTTCCTATAAGTTGCTGCTGTCACTGGACAGGAGCATCCTCAGCTCTGCGGAGGCTTGTGGTGACATTACTGCTTCTCATCCTCAGCTCTGCGGAGGCTTGTGGTGACATTACTGCTCCTCATCCTCAGCTCTGCGGCAGCTTGTGGTGACATTACTGCTCCTCATCCTCAGCTCTGCGGCAGCTTGTGGTGACATTACTGTTCCTCATCCTCAGCTCTGCGGAGGCTTGTGGTGACATTACTGCTCCTCATCCTCAGCTCTGCGGCAGCTTGTGGTAACATTACTGCTCCTCATCCTCAGCTCTGCGGAGGCTTGTGGCGACATTACTGCTCCTCATCCTCAGCTCTGCGGCAGCTTGTGGTGACATTACTGCTCCTCATCCTCAGCTCTGCGGCAGCTTGTGGTGACATTACTGTTCCTCATCCTCAGCTCTGCGGAGGCTTGTGGTGACATTACTGCTCCTCATCCTCAGCTCTGCGGAGGCTTGTGGTGACATTACTACTCCTCATCCTCAGCTCTGCGGTGGCTTGTGGTGACATTACTGCTCCTCATCCTCAGCTCTGCGGAGGCTTGTGGTGACATTACTGCTCCTCATCCTCAGCTCTGCGGTGGCTTGTGGTGACGTTACTGCTCCTCATCCTCAGCTCTGCGGAGGCTTGTGGTGACATTACTGCTCCTCATCCTCAGCTCTGCGGCAGCTTGTGGTGACATTACTGCTCCTCATCCTCAGCTCTGCGGAGGCTTGTGGTGACATTACTGCTCCTCATCCTCAGCTCTGCGGAGGCTTGTGGTGACATTACTGCTCCTCATCCTCAGCTCTGCGGAGGCTTGTGGTGACATTACTGCTCCTCATCCTCAGCTCTGCGGCAGCTTGTGGTGACATTACTGCTCCTCATCCTCAGCTCTGCGGAGGCTTGTGGTGACATTACTGCTCCTCATCCCCAGCTCTGCGGCAGCTTGTGGTGACATTACTGCTCCTCATCCTCAGCTCTGCGGCAGCTTGTGGTGACATTACTGCACCTCATCCTCAGCTCTGCGGCAGCTTGTGGTGACGTTACTGCTCCTCATCCTCAGCTCTGCGGCAGCTTGTGGTGACATTACTGCACCTCATCCTCAGCTCTGCGGAGGCTTGTGGCGACATTACTGCTCCTCATCCTCAGCTCTGCGGCGGCTTGTGGTGACATTACTGCTCCTTATCCTCAGCTCTGCGGAGGCTTGTGGTGACATTACTGCTCCTCATCCTCAGCTCTGCGGAGGCTTGTGGTGACATTACTGCACCTCATCCTCAGCTCTGCGGAGGCTTGTGGCGACATTACTGCTCCTCATCCTCAGCTCTGCGGAGGCTTGTGGTGACATTACTGCTCCTTATCCTCAGCTCTGCGGAGGCTTGTGGTGACATTACTGCTCCTCATCCTCAGCTCTGCGGAGGCTTGTGGTGACATTACTGCTCCTCATCCTCAGCTCTGCGGAGGCTTGTGGTGACATTACTGCTCCTTATCCTCAGCTCTGCGGAGGCTTGTGGTGACATTACTGCTCCTCATCCTCAGCTCTGCGGAGGCTTGTGGTGACATTACTGCACCTCATCCTCAGCTCTGCGGCAGCTTGTGGTGACATTACTGCTCCTCATCCTCAGCTCTGCGGAGGCTTGTGGTGACATTACTGCTCCTCATCCTCAGCTCTGCGGAGGCTTGTGGTGACATTACTGCTCCTCATCCTCAGCTCTGCGGAGGCTTGTGGTGACATTACTGCTCCTCATCCTCAGCTCTGCGGCAGCTTGTGGTGACATTACTGCTCCTCATCCTCAGCTCTGCGGAGGCTTGTGGTGACATTACTGCTCCTCATCCTCAGCTCTGCGGCAGCTTGTGGTGACATTACTGCTCCTCATCCTCAGCTCTGCGGAGGCTTGTGGTGACATTACTGCTCCTCATCCTCAGCTCTGCGGCAGCTTGTGGTGACATTACTGCTCCTTATCCTCAGCTCTGCGGCAGCTTGTGGTGACATTACTGCTCCTCATCCTCAGCTCTGCGGGAGGCTTGTGGTGACATTACTGCTCCTCATCCTCAGCTCTGCGGCGGCTTGTGGTGACATTACTGCTCCTCATCCTCAGCTCTGCGGAGGCTTGTGGTGACATTACTGCTCCTCATCCTCAGCTCTGCGGCAGCTTGTGGTGACATTACTGCTCCTCATCCTCAGCTCTGCGGAGGCTTGTGGTGACATTACTGCTCCTCATCCTCAGCTCTGCGGCAGCTTGTGGTGACATTACTGCTCCTCATCCTCAGCTCTGCGGAGGCTTGTGGTGACATTACTGCTCCTCATCCTCAGCTCTACGGAGGCTTGTGGTGACATTAGCTCCTCATCCTCAGCTCTGCGGCGGCTTGTGGTGACATTACTGCTCCTCATCCTCAGCTCTGCGGCAGCTTGTGGTGACATTACTGCTCCTCATCCTCAGCTCTGCGGAGGCTTGTGGTGACATTACTGCTCCTCATCCTCAGCTCTGCGGCAGCTTGTGGTGACATTACTGCTCCTCATCCTCAGCTCTGCGGCAGCTTGTGGTGACATTACTGCTCCTTATCCTCAGCTCTGCGGAGGCTTGTGGTGACATTACTGCTCCTTATCCTCAGCTCTGCGGTGGCTTGTGCTGACATTACTGCTCCTTATCCTCAGCTCTGCGGCGGCTTGTGGTGACATTACTGCTCCTCATCCTCAGCTCTGCGGAGGCTTGTGGTGACATTACTGCTCCTCATCCTCAGCTCTGCGGCAGCTTGTGGTGACATTACTGCTCCTCATCCTCAGCTCTGCGGTGGCTTGTGGTGACATTACTGCTCCTCATCCTCAGCTCTGCGGAGGCTTGTGGTGACATTACTGCTCCTCATCCTCAGCTCTGCGGCAGCTTGTGGTGACATTACTGCTCCTTATCCTCAGCTCTGCGGAGGCTTGTGGTGACATTACTGCTCCTCATCCTCAGCTCTGCGGAGGCTTGTGGTGACATTACTGCTCCTCATCCTCAGCTCTGCGGCAGCTTGTGGTGACATTACTGCTCCTCATCCTCAGCTCTGCGGAGGCTTGTGGTGACATTACTACTCCTCATCCTCAGCTCTGCGGTGGCTTGTGGTGACATTACTGCTCCTCATCCTCAGCTCTGCGGAGGCTTGTGGTGACATTACTGCTCCTCATCCTCAGCTCTGCGGCAGCTTGTGGTGACATTACTACTCCTCATCCTCAGCTCTGCGGCAGCTTGTGGTGACATTACTGCTCCTCATCCTCAGCTCTGCGGCAGCTTGTGGTGACATTATTGCTCCTCATCCTCAGCTCTGCGGCAGCTTGTGGTGACATTACTGCTCCTCATCCTCAGCTCTGCGGAGGCTTGTGGTGACATTACTGCTCCTCATCCTCAGCTCTGCGGCAGCTTGTGGTGACATTACTGCTCCTCATCCTCAGCTCTGCGGCAGCTTGTGGTGACATTACTGCTCCTCATCCTCAGCTCTGCGGAGGCTTGTGGTGACATTACTGCTCCTCATCCTCAGCTCTGCGGCAGCTTGTGGTGACATTACTGCTCCTCATCCTCAGCTCTGCGGAGGCTTGTGGCGACATTACTGCACCTCATCCTCAGCTCTGCGGTGGCTTGTGGTGACATTACTGCTCCTCATCCTCAGCTCTGCGGAGGCTTATGGTGACATTACTGCTCCTCATCCTCAGCTCTGCGGCAGCTTGTGGTGACATTACTGCTCCTCATCCTCAGCTCTGCGGAGGCTTGTGGTGACATTACTGCTCCTCATCCTCAGCTCTGCGGCAGCTTGTGGTGACATTACTGCTCCTCATCCTCAGCTCTGCAGCAGCTTGTGGTGACATTACTGCTCCTCATCCTCAGCTCTGCAGCAGCTTGTGGTGACATTACTGCTCCTCATCCTCAGCTCTGCAGCAGCTTGTGGTGACATTACTGCTCCTCATCCTCAGCTCTGCAGAGGCTTGTGGCGACATTACTGCTCCTCATCCTCAGCTCTGCGGCAGCTTGTGGTGACATTACTGCTCCTCATCCTCAGCTCTGCGGCAGCTTGTGGTGACGTTACTGCTCCTCATCCTCAGCTCTGCGGAGGCTTGTGGTGACATTACTGCTCCTCATCCTCAGCTTTGCGGCAGCTTGTGGTGACGTTACTGCTCCTCATCCTCAGCTCTGCGGCAGCTTGTGGTGACATTACTGCTCCTCATCCTCAGCTCTGCGGAGGCTTGTGGTGACATTACTGCTCCTCATCCTCAGCTCTGCTGCGGCTTGTGGTGACATTACTGCTCCTCATCCTCAGCTCTGCGGAGGCTTGTGGTGACATTACTGCTCCTCATCCTCAGCTCTGCGGCAGCTTGTGGTGACATTACTGCTCCTCATCCTCAGCTCTGCGGCAGCTTGTGGTGACATTACTGCTCCTCATCCTCAGCTCTGCGGTGGCTTGTGGTGACATTACTGCTCCTCATCCTCAGCTCTGCGGCAGCTTGTGGTGACATTACTGCTCCTCATCCTCAGCTCTGCGGCAGCTTGTGGTGACATTACTGCTCCTCATCCTCAGCTCTGCGGCAGCTTGTGGTGACATTACTGCTCCTCATCCTCAGCTCTGCGGCAGCTTGTGCTGACGTTACTGCTCCTCATCCTCAGCTCTGCGGAGGCTTGTGGTGACATTACTGCTCCTCATCCTCAGCTCTGCGGCAGCTTGTGGTGACGTTACTGCTCCTCATCCTCAGCTCTGCGGCAGCTTGTGGTGACGTTACTGCTCCTCATCCTCAGCTCTGCGGAGGCTTGTGGTGACATTACTGCTCCTCATCCTCAGCTCTGCTGCGGCTTGTGGCGACATTACTGCTCCTCATCCCCAGCTCTACGGTGGCTTGTGGTGACATTACTGCTCCTTATCCTCAGCTCTGCGGAGGCTTGTGGTGACATTACTGCTCCTCATCCTCAGCTCTGCGGAGGCTTGTGGTGACATTACTGCTCCTTATCCTCAGCTCTGCGGAGGCTTGTGGTGACATTACTGCTCCTCATCCTCAGCTCTGCGGAGGCTTGTGGTGACATTACTGCTCCTCATCCCCAGCTCTGCGGTGGCTTGTGGTGACATTACTGCTCCTCATCCTCAGCTCTGCGGAGGCTTGTGGTGACATTACTGCTCCTCATCCTCAGCTCTGCGGCAGCTTGTGGTGACATTACTGCTCCTCATCCTCAGCTCTGCGGCAGCTTGTGGTGACGTTACTGCTCCTCATCCTCAGCTCTGCGGCAGCTTGTGGTGACGTTACTGCTCCTCATCCTCAGCTCTGCGGCAGCTTGTGGTGACATTACTGCTCCTCATCCTCAGCTCTGCGGAGGCTTGTGGTGACATTACTGCTCCTCATCCTCAGCTCTGCGGTGGCTTGTGGTGACATTACTGCTCCTCATCCTCAGCTCTGCGGCAGCTTGTGGTGACATTACTACTCCTCATCCTCAGCTCTGCGGCAGCTTGTGGTGACATTACTGCTCCTCATCCTCAGCTCTGCGGAGGCTTGTGGTGACATTACTGCTCCTCATCCTCAGCTCTGCTGCAGCTTGTGGTGACATTACTGCTCCTCATCCTCAGCTCTGCGGAGGCTTGTGGTGACATTACTGCACCTCATCCTCAGCTCTGCGGAGGCTTGTGGTGACATTACTGCTCCTCATCCTCAGCTCTGCGGAGGCTTGTGGTGACATTACTGCTCCTCATCCTCAGCTCTGCGGAGGCTTGTGGTGACATTACTGCTCCTTATCCTCAGCTCTGCGGAGGCTTGTGGTGACATTACTGCTCCTCATCCTCAGCTCTGCGGAGGCTTGTGGTGACATTACTGCACCTCATCCTCAGCTCTGCGGAGGCTTGTGGTGACATTACTGCACCTCATCCTCAGCTCTGCGGAGGCTTGTGGTGACATTACTGCTCCTCATCCTCAGCTCTGCGGAGGCTTGTGGTGACATTACTGCTCCTCATCCTCAGCTCTGCTGCAGCTTGTGGTGACATTACTGCTCCTCATCCTCAGCTCTGCGGAGGCTTGTGGTGACATTACTGCTCCTCATCCTCAGCTCTGCGGAGGCTTGTGGTGACATTACTGCACCTCATCCTCAGCTCTGCGGAGGCTTGTGGTGACATTACTGCACCTCATCCTCAGCTCTGCGGTGGCTTGTGGTGACATTACTGCTCCTCATCCTCAGCTCTGCGGAGGCTTGTGGTGACATTACTGCTCCTCATCCTCAGCTCTGCGGAGGCTTGTGGTGACATTACTGCACCTCATCCTCAGCTCTGCGGAGGCTTGTGGTGACATTACTGCACCTCATCCTCAGCTCTGCGGTGGCTTGTGGTGACATTACTGCTCCTCATCCTCAGCTCTGCGGAGGCTTGTGGTGACATTACTGCTCCTCATCCTCAGCTCTGCGGAGGCTTGTGGTGACATTACTGCTCCTCATCCTCAGCTCTGCGGCAGCTTGTGGTGACATTACTGCTCCTCATCCTCAGCTCTGCGGTGGCTTGTGGTGACATTACTGCTCCTCATCCTCAGCTCTGCGGAGGCTTGTGGTGACATTACTGCTCCTCATCCTCAGCTCTGCGGAGGCTTGTGGTGACATTACTGCTCCTCATCCTCAGCTCTGCGGCGGCTTGTGGTGACATTACTGCTCCTTATCCTCAGCTCTGCTGCAGCTTGTGGCGACATTACTGCTCCTTATCCTCAGCTCTGCGGAGGCTTGTGGTGACATTACTGCTCCTCATCCCCAGCTCTGCGGCAGCTTGTGGTGACATTACTGCTCCTCATCCTCAGCTCTGCGGCGGCTTGTGGTGACATTACTGCTTCTCATCCTCAGCTCTGCGGTGGCTTGTGGTGACATTACTGCTCCTCATCCTCAGCTCTGCGGTGGCTTGTGGTGACATTACTGCTCCTCATCCTCAGCTCTGCGGCAGCTTGTGGTGACATTACTGCTCCTCATCCTCAGCTCTGCGGAGGCTTGTGGTGACATTACTGCTCCTCATCCTCAGCTCTGCGGAGGCTTGTGGTGACATTACTGCTCCTCATCCTCAGCTCTGCGGAGGATTGTGGTGACATTACTGCTCCTCATCCTCAGCTCTGCGGAGGCTTGTGGTGACATTACTGCTCCTCATCCTCAGCTCTGCGGCAGCTTGTGGTGACATTACTGCTCCTCATCCTCAGCTCTGCGGAGGCTTGTGGTAACATTACTGCTCCTCATCCTCAGCTCTGCGGCGGCTTGTGCTGACATTACTGCTCCTCATCCTCAGCTCTGCGGCAGCTTGTGGCGACATTACTGTTCCTCATCCTCAGCTCTGCGGAGGCTTGTGGTGACATTACTGCTCCTCATCCTCAGCTCTGCGGAGGCTTGTGGTGACATTACTGCTCCTCATCCTCAGCTCTGCGGAGGCTTGTGCTGACATTACTGCTCCTCATCCTCAGCTCTGCGGAGGCTTGTGGTGACATTACTGCTCCTCATCCTCAGCTCTGCGGAGGCTTGTGGTGACATTACTGCTCCTCATCCTCAGCTCTGCGGAGGCTTGTGGTGACATTACTGCTCCTCATCCTCAGCTCTGCGGAGGCTTGTGGTGACATTACTGCTCCTCATCCTCAGCTCTGCGGCAGCTTGTGGTGACATTACTGCTCCTCATCCTCAGCTCTGCGGCGGCTTGTGGCGACATTACTCCTCCTCATCCTCAGCTCTGCGGAGGCTTGTGGTGACATTACTGCTCCTCATCCTCAGCTCTGCGGCAGCTTGTGGTGACATTACTGCTCCTCATCCTCAGCTCTGCGGAGGCTTGTGGTGACATTACTGCTCCTCATCCTCAGCTCTGCGGTGGCTTGTGGTGACATTACTGCTCCTCATCCTCAGCTCTGCGGCAGCTTGTGGTGACATTACTGCTCCTCATCCTCAGCTCTGCGGCAGCTTGTGCTGACGTTACTGCTCCTCATCCTCAGCTCTGCGGCAGCTTGTGCTGACATTACTGTTCCTCATCCTCAGCTCTGCGGTGGCTTGTGGTGATATTACTGCTCCTCATCCTCAGCTCTGCGGTGGCTTGTGGTGACATTACTGCTCCTCATCCTCAGCTCTGCGGAGGCTTGTGGTGACATTACTGCTCCTCATCCTCAGCTCTGCGGAGGCTTGTGGTGATATTACTGCTCCTCATCCTCAGCTCTGCGGAGGCTTGTGGTGACATTACTGCTCCTCATCCTCAGCTCTGCGGCAGCTTGTGGTGACATTACTGCTCCTCATCCTCAGCTCTGCGGCGGCTTGTGGTGACATTACTGCTCCTCATCCTCAGCTCAGCGGTGGCTTGTGGTGACATTACTGCTCCTCATCCTCAGCTCTGCGGAGGCTTGTGGTGACATTACTGCTCCTCATCCTCAGCTCTGCGGTGGCTTGTGGTGACATTACTGCTCCTCATCCTCAGCTCTGCGGCGGCTTGTGGTGACATTACTGCTCCTCATCCTCAGCTCTGCGGTGGCTTGTGGTGATATTACTGCTCCTCATCCTCAGCTCTGCGGCGGCTTGTGGTGACATTACTGCTCCTCATCCTCAGCTCTGCGGCAGCTTGTGGCGACATTACTGCTCCTCATCCTCAGCTCTGCGGAGGCTCGTGGTGACATTACTGCTCCTCATCCTCAGCTCTGCGGCAGCTTGTGGCGACATTACTGCTCCTTATCCTCAGCTCTGCGGCAGCTTGTGGCGACATTACTGCTCCTCATCCTCAGCTCTGCGGAGGCTTGTGGTGACATTACTGCTCCTCATCCTCAGCTCTGCGGCGGCTTGTGGTGACATTACTGCTCCTCATCCTCAGCTCTGCGGTGGCTTGTGGTGATATTACTGCTCCTCATCCTCAGCTCTGCGGCAGCTTGTGGTGACACTACTGCTCCTCATCCTCAGCTCTGCGGCGGCTTGTGGTGACATTACTGCTCCTCATCCTCAGCTCTGCGGCAGCTTGTGGCGACATTACTGCTCCTCATCCTCAGCTCTGCGGAGGCTTGTGGTGACATTACTGCTCCTCATCCTCAGCTCTGCGGCAGCTTGTGGTGACATTACTGCTCCTCATCCTCAGCTCTGCGGAGGCTTGTGGTGACATTACTGCTCCTCATCCTCAGCTCTGCGGAGGCTTGTGGTGACATTACTGCTCCTCATCCTCAGCTCTGCGGAGGCTTGTGGCGACATTACTGCTCCTCATCCTCAGCTCTGCGGCAGCTTGTGGTGACATTACTGCTCCTCATCCTCAGCTCTGCGGAGGCTTGTGGTGACATTACTGCTCCTCATCCTCAGCTCTGCGGCAGCTTGTGGTGACATTACTGCTCCTCATCCTCAGCTCTGCGGAGGCTTGTGGTGACATTACTGCTCCTCATCCTCAGCTCTGCGGAGGCTTGTGGTGACATTACTGCTCCTCATCCTCAGCTCTGCGGAGGCTTGTGGTGACATTACTGCTCCTCATCCTCAGCTCTGCGGAGGCTTGTGGTGACATTACTGCTCCTCATCCTCAGCTCTGCGGAGGCTTGTGGTGACATTACTGCTCCTCATCCTCAGCTCTGCGGAGGCTTGTGGTGACATTACTGCTCCTCATCCTCAGCTCTGCGGTGGCTTGTAGCGACCTTACGTCTCCTCTTCCTCATCCTCACATCCAGCCTCGTGTTACTGCCGTCCATGTGGAGAGCGGCAGCTCCTGAAAAATGTACAAAGCTGAAGGATCAGGTGTCCAGAGAAGTCTCCAAGAAAATCCCTACACCCTGGATACAATGTAACCAGATCACTATACACAGGACGAAATATGGCAGAAACAAAGGACTAACAAAGGTACATATGGAACCTACATATACAGTGGGGGAAATAAGTATTGGATCCCTTGTGGATTGTGTAAGTTTCCCACTGACACAGACATGAACAGTCTATAATTTTAAGGGTCGATTAATTTTAACAGTGAGAGATAAAATATCCAAAATAATATCCAGAAAATCCCATTGTATAAATTATATAAATGTATTTGCATTTTGCAGAGAGAAATAAGTATTGGATCCCCTACCAACCATTAAGGCGGGCTTTGCACGTTGCGACATCGCAAGCCGATGCTGCGATCTCGCACGCGATAGTCCCCGCCCCCGTCTCAGGTACGATATGTTGTGATAGCTGGCATAGCGAAAATTATCGCTACGCCAGCTTCACATGCACTCACCTGCCCTGCGACCGTCGCTCTGGCCGGCGACCCGCCTCCTTCCTAAGGGGGCGGGTCGTGCGGTGTCATAGCGACGTCACACGGCAGGCGGCCAATAGCGGTGGAGGGGCGGAGATGAGCAGGATGTAAACATCCCGCCCACCTCCTTCCTTCCGCATAGCCGCCGGCGGCAGGTAAGGAGAAGTTCCTCGTTCCTGCGGCTTCACACACAGCGATGTGTGCTGCCGCAGGAACGAGGAACAACATCGTACCTGTCGCGGCATCGGCATTATGGAAATGTCGGTGAATGCAACGATGATACGATAACGACGTTTTTGCGCTCGTTCATCGTATCATCTAGCATTTACACAGTACGATGTCGAAAGTGACGCCGGATGTGCGTCACTTTCGATTTGACCCCACCGACATCGCACGTGCGATGTCACAACGTGCAAAGCCGCCCTAAGAGTTCTGGCTACAGACACTTAGACGCTCCTAATCCCCTCGTTCCCTGCATTACAGACGGCTCTTACATTGTCCCCTGTATAAAGCCTTCTGTCCACAGACTCCATTATCAGTCACTCTAACCTCTAGACCTGCACAAGGCTGGAATGGAGAAGACCATAGACCTGCACAAGGCTGGAATGGAGAAGACCATAGACCTGCACAAGGCTGGAATGGAGAAGACTTCAGACCTGCACAAGGCTGGAATGGAGAAGACCATAGACCTGCACAAGGCTGGACTGGAGAAGACCATAGACCTGCACAAGGCTGGAATGGAGAAGACCATAGACCTGCACAAGGCTGGAATGGAGAAGACCATAGACTTGCAAAAGGCTGGAATGGAGAAGACCATAGACCAGCACAAGACTGGAATGGAGAAGACCATAGACCTGCACAAGGCTGGAATGGAGAAGACCATAGACTTGCAAAAGGCTGGAATGGAGAAGACCACAGACCTGCACAAGGCTGGAATGGAGAAGATCATAGACCTGCACAAGGCTGGAATGGAGAAGATCATAGACCTGCACAAGGCTGGAATGGAGAAGACCATAGACCTGCACAAGGCTGGAATGGAGAAGACCATAGACCTGCACAAGGCTGGAATTGAGAGAACCATAGACCTGCACAAGGCTGGAATGGAAAGAACCATAGACCTGCACAAGGCTGGAATGGAAAGAACCATAGACCTGCACAAGGATGGAATGGAGATGTTTCCAAGTGTCTGGTGGTCACAGGCAAAGGATTCACTGTTGCTGATGAGGCAGAAATCGATCTCCTTGTTGTATTCTTTGGTCTTTTCCACCATCCGTGTAATGTCCGCAGTCACTTCTCTCATTCCTCGGTTCCTCGGCCGTTGTATTCTCTGGTCTTTTCCACCATCCGTGCAATGTCCGCAGTCACATCTCGTTCCTCGGCCGTTGTATTCTTTGGTCTTTTCCACCATCCATGCAATGTCCGCAGTCACATCTCTCGTTCCTCGGTTCCTCAGCCGTTGTATTCTCTGGTCTTTTCCCCCATCCGTGTAATGTCCGCAGTCACTTCTCTCATTCCTCGGTTCCTCGGCCGTTGTATTCTCTGGTCTTTTCCACCATCCGTGCAATGTCCACAGTCACATCTCGTTCCTCGGCCGTTGTATTCTTTGGTCTTTTCCACCATCCATGCAATGTCCGCAGTCACATCTCTCGTTCCTCAGTTCCTCAGCCGTTGTATTCTCTGGTCTTTTCCACCATCCGTGTAATGTCCGCAGTCACTTCTCTCATTCCTCGGTTCCTCGGCCGTTGTATTCTCTGGTCTTTTCCACCATCCGTGCAATGTCCGCAGTCACATCTCTCGTTCCTCGGCCGTTGTATTCTTTGGTCTTTTCCACCATCCGTGCAATGTCCGCAGTCACTTCTCTCATTCCTCGGTTCCTCGGCCGTTGTATTCTCTGGTCTTTTCCACCATCCGTGCAATGTCCGCAGTCACATCTCTCGTTCCTCGGCCGTTGTATTCTTTGGTCTTTTCCACCATCCGTGTAATGTCCAAAGTCACTTCTCTCATTCCTCGGTTCCTCGGCCGTTGTATTCTCTGGTCTTTTCCACCATCCGTGCAATGTCCACAGTCACATCTCGTTCCTCGGCCGTTGTATTCTTTGGTCTTTTCCACCATCCATGCAATGTCCGCAGTCACATCTCTCGTTCCTCAGTTCCTCAGCCGTTGTATTCTCTGGTCTTTTCCACCATCCGTGTAATGTCCGCAGTCACTTCTCTCATTCCTCGGTTCCTCGGCCGTTGTATTCTCTGGTCTTTTCCACCATCCGTGCAATGTCCGCAGTCACATCTCTCGTTCCTCGGCCGTTGTATTCTTTGGTCTTTTCCACCATCCGTGCAATGTCCGCAGTCACTTCTCTCATTCCTCGGTTCCTCGGCCGTTGTATTCTCTGGTCTTTTCCACCATCCGTGCAATGTCCGCTGTCACATCTCTCGTTCCTCGGCCGTTGTATTCTTTGGTCTTTTCCACCATCCGTGTAATGTCCGCAGTCACTTCTCTCATTCCTCGGTTCCTCGGCCGTTGTATTCTCTGGTCTTTTCCACCATCCGTGCAATGTCCGCAGTCACATCTCGTTCCTCGGCCGTTGTATTCTTTGGTCTTTTCCACCATCCATGCAATGTCCGCAGTCACATCTCTCGTTGCTCGGTTCCTCAGCCGTTGTATTCTCTGGTCTTTTCCCCCATCCGTGTAATGTCCGCAGTCACTTCTCTCATTCCTCGGTTCCTCGGCCGTTGTATTCTCTGGTCTTTTCCACCATCCGTGCAATGTCCACAGTCACATCTCGTTCCTCGGCCGTTGTATTCTTTGGTCTTTTCCACCATCCATGCAATGTCCGCAGTCACATCTCTCGTTCCTCAGTTCCTCAGCCGTTGTATTCTCTGGTCTTTTCCACCATCCGTGTAATGTCCGCAGTCACTTCTCTCATTCCTCGGTTCCTCGGCCGTTGTATTCTCTGGTCTTTTCCACCATCCGTGCAATGTCCGCAGTCACATCTCTCGTTCCTAGGCCGTTGTATTCTTTGGTCTTTTCCACCATCCGTGCAATGTCCGCAGTCACTTCTCTCATTCCTCGGTTCCTCGGCCGTTGTATTCTCTGGTCTTTTCCACCATCCGTGCAATGTCCGCAGTCACATCTCTCGTTCCTCGGCCGTTGTATTCTTTGGTCTTTTGCACCATCCGTGTAATGTCCAAAGTCACTTCTCTCATTCCTCGGTTCCTCGGCCGTTGTATTCTCTGGTCTTTTCCACCATCCGTGCAATGTCCACAGTCACATCTCGTTCCTCGGCCGTTGTATTCTTTGGTCTTTTCCACCATCCATGCAATGTCCGCAGTCACATCTCTCGTTCCTCAGTTCCTCAGCCGTTGTATTCTCTGGTCTTTTCCACCATCCGTGTAATGTCCGCAGTCACTTCTCTCATTCCTCGGTTCCTCGGCCGTTGTATTCTCTGGTCTTTTCCACCATCCGTGCAATGTCCGCAGTCACATCTCTCGTTCCTCGGCCGTTGTATTCTTTGGTCTTTTCCACCATCCGTGTAATGTCCAAAGTCACATCTCTCGTTCCTCGGCCGTTGTATTCTCTGGTCTTTTCCACCATCCGTGTAATGTCCGCAGTCACATCTCTCGTTCCTCGGTTCCTCGGCCGTTGTATTCTTTGGTCTTTTCCACCATCCGTGCAATGTCCGCAGTCACATCTCTCGTTCCTCGGCCGTTGTATTCTTTGGTCTTTTCCACCATCCATGCAATGTCCGCAGTCACATCTCTCGTTCCTCGGCCGTTGTATTCTTTGGTCTTTTCCACCATCCGTGTAATGTTCGCAGTCACATCTCTTGTTCCTCGTCCGTTGTATTCTCTGGTCTTTTCCACCATCCGTGCAATGTCCGCAGTCACATCTCTCGTTCCTCGGTTCCTCGGCCGTTGTATTCTCTGGTCTTTTCCACCATCCGTGTAATGTCCACAGTCACATCTCTCGTTCCTCGGTTCCTCGGCCGTTGTATTCTTTGGTCTTTTACACCATCCGTGTAATGTCCGCAGTCACATCTCTCGTTCCTCGGTTCCTCGGCCGTTGTATTCTCTGGTCTTTTCCACCATCCATGCAATGTCCACAGTCACATCTCTCGTTCCTCGGCCGTTGTATTCTCTGGTCTTTTCCACCATCCGTGTAATGTCCACAGTCACATCTCTCGTTCCTCGGTTCCTCGGCCGTTGTATTCTTTGGTCTTTTCCACCATCCGTGTAATGTTCGCAGTCACATCTCTCGTTCCTCGGTTGCTCGGCCGTTGTATTCTCTGGTCTTTTCCACCATCTGTGTAATGTTCGCAGTCACATCTCTCGTTCCTCGGTTCCTCGGCCGTTGTATTCTCTGGTCTTTTCCACCATCCGTGTAATGTCCACAGTCACATCTCTCGTTCCTCGGTTCCTCGGCCGTTGTATTCTTTGGTCTTATCCACCATCCGTGCAATGTCCGCAGTCACTTCTCTCATTCCTCGGCCGTTGTATTCTCTGGTCTTTTCCACCATCCGTGCAATGTCCGCAGTCACATCTCTCGTTCCTCGGCCGTTGTATTCTTTGGTCTTTTCCACCATCCGTGTAATGTCCAAAGTCACATCTCTCGTTCCTCGGCCGTTGTATTCTCTGGTCTTTTCCACCATCCGTGTAATGTCCGCAGTCACATCTCTCGTTCCTCGGTTCCTCGGCCGTTGTATTCTTTGGTCTTTTCCACCATCCGTGCAATGTCCGCAGTCACATCTCTCGTTCCTCGGCCGTTGTATTCTTTGGTCTTTTCCACCATCCATGCAATGTCCGCAGTCACATCTCTCGTTCCTCGGCCGTTGTATTCTTTGGTCTTTTCCACCATCCGTGTAATGTTCGCAGTCACATCTCTTGTTCCTCGTCCGTTGTATTCTCTGGTCTTTTCCACCATCCGTGCAATGTCCACAGTCACATCTCTCGTTCCTCGGTTCCTCGGCCGTTGTATTCTTTGGTCTTTTACACCATCCGTGTAATGTCCGCAGTCACATCTCTCGTTCCTCGGTTCCTCGGCCGTTGTATTCTCTGGTCTTTTCCACCATCCATGCAATGTCCACAGTCACATCTCTCGTTCCTCGGTTCCTCGGCCGTTGTATTCTCTGGTCTTTTCCACCATCCGTGTAATGTCCACAGTCACATCTCTCGTTCCTCGGTTCCTCGGCCGTTGTATTCTTTGGTCTTTTCCACCATCCGTGTAATGTTCGCAGTCACATCTCTCGTTCCTCGGTTGCTCGGCCGTTGTATTCTCTGGTCTTTTCCACCATCTGTGTAATGTTCGCAGTCACATCTCTCGTTCCTCGGTTCCTCAGCCGTTGTATTCTCTGGTCTTTTCCACCATCCGTGTAATGTCCACAGTCACATCTCTCGTTCCTCGGCCGTTGTATTCTTTGGTCTTTTACACCATCCGTGTAATGTCCGCAGTCACATCTCTCGTTCCTCGGTTCCTCGGCCGTTGTATTCTCTGGTCTTTTCCACCATCCATGCAATGTCCGCAGTCACATCTCTCGTTCCTCGGCCGTTGTATTCTCTGGTCTTTTCCACCATCCATGCAATGTCCGCAGTCACATCTCTCGTTCCTCGGTTCCTCGGCCGTTGTATTCTCTGGTCTTTTCCACCATCCATGTAATGTTCGCAGTCACATCTCTCGTTCCTCGGTTCCTCGGCCGTTGTATTCTCTGGTCTTTTCCACCATCCATGCAATGTCCACAGTCACATCTCTCGTTCCTCGGCCGTTGTATTCTCTGGTCTTTTCCACCATCCGTGTAATGTCCACAGTCACATCTCTCGTTCCTCGGTTCCTCGGCCGTTGTATTCTTTGGTCTTTTCCACCATCCGTGTAATGTTCGCAGTCACATCTCTCGTTCCTCGGTTGCTCGGCCGTTGTATTCTCTGGTCTTTTCCACCATCTGTGTAATGTTCGCAGTCACATCTCTCGTTCCTCGGTTCCTCGGCCGTTGTATTCTCTGGTCTTTTCCACCATCCGTGTAATGTCCACAGTCACATCTCTCGTTCCTCGGTTCCTCGGCCGTTGTATTCTTTGGTCTTATCCACCATCCGTGCAATGTCCGCAGTCACTTCTCTCATTCCTCGGTTCCTCGGCCGTTGTATTCTCTGGTCTTTTCCACCATCCGTGCAATGTCCGCAGTCACATCTCTCGTTCCTCGGCCGTTGTATTCTTTGGTCTTTTCCACCATCCGTGTAATGTCCAAAGTCACATCTCTCGTTCCTCGGCCGTTGTATTCTCTGGTCTTTTCCACCATCCGTGTAATGTCCGCAGTCACATCTCTCGTTCCTCGGTTCCTCGGCCGTTGTATTCTTTGGTCTTTTCCACCATCCGTGCAATGTCCGCAGTCACATCTCTCGTTCCTCGGCCGTTGTATTCTTTGGTCTTTTCCACCATCCATGCAATGTCCGCAGTCACATCTCTCGTTCCTCGGCCGTTGTATTCTTTGGTCTTTTCCACCATCCGTGTAATGTTCGCAGTCACATCTCTTGTTCCTCGTCCGTTGTATTCTCTGGTCTTTTCCACCATCCGTGCAATGTCCACAGTCACATCTCTCGTTCCTCGGTTCCTCGGCCGTTGTATTCTTTGGTCTTTTACACCATCCGTGTAATGTCCGCAGTCACATCTCTCGTTCCTCGGTTCCTCGGCCGTTGTATTCTCTGGTCTTTTCCACCATCCATGCAATGTCCACAGTCACATCTCTCGTTCCTCGGTTCCTCGGCCGTTGTATTCTCTGGTCTTTTCCACCATCCGTGTAATGTCCACAGTCACATCTCTCGTTCCTCGGCCGTTGTATTCTTTGGTCTTTTCCACCATCCGTGTAATGTTCGCAGTCACATCTCTCGTTCCTCGGTTGCTCGGCCGTTGTATTCTCTGGTCTTTTCCACCATCTGTGTAATGTTCGCAGTCACATCTCTCGTTCCTCGGTTCCTCAGCCGTTGTATTCTCTGGTCTTTTCCACCATCCGTGTAATGTCCACAGTCACATCTCTCGTTCCTCGGTTCCTCGGCCGTTGTATTCTTTGGTCTTTTACACCATCCGTGTAATGTCCGCAGTCACATCTCTCGTTCCTCGGTTCCTCGGCCGTTGTATTCTCTGGTCTTTTCCACCATCCATGCAATGTCCGCAGTCACATCTCTCGTTCCTCGGTTCCTCGGCCGTTGTATTCTCTGGTCTTTTCCACCATCCATGCAATGTCCGCAGTCACATCTCTCGTTCCTCGGTTCCTCGGCCGTTGTATTCTCTGGTCTTTTCCACCATCCATGTAATGTTCGCAGTCACATCTCTCGTTCCTCGGTTCCTCGGCCGTTGTATTCTCTGGTCTTTTCCACCATCCATGCAATGTCCGCAGTCACATCTCTCGTTCCTCGGTTCCTCGGCCGTTGTATTCTTTGGTCTTTTACACCATCCGTGTAATGTCCGCAGTCACATCTCTCGTTCCTCGGTTCCTCGGCCGTTGTATTCTCTGGTCTTTTCCACCATCCATGCAATGTCCGCAGTCACATCTCTCGTTCCTCGGTTCCTCGGCCGTTGTATTCTCTGGTCTTTTACACCATCCGTGTAATGTCCGCAGTCACATCTCTCGTTCCTCGGTTCCTCGGCCGTTGTATTCTCTGGTCTTTTCCACCATCCATGCAATGTCCGCAGTCACATCTCTCGTTCCTCGGTTCCTCGGCCGTTGTATTCTCTGGTCTTTTCCACCATCCATGCAATGTCCGCAGTCACATCTCTCGTTCCTCGGCCGTTGTATTCTCTGGTCTTTTCCACCATCCGTGTAATGTTCGCAGTCACATCTCTCGTTCCTCCGTTCCTCGGCCGTTGTATTCTCTGGTCTTTTCCACCATCCGTGTAATGTCCACAGTCACATCTCTCGTTCCTCGGCCGTTGTATTCTTTGGTCTTTTCCACCATCCGTGTAATGTCCAAAGTCACATCTCTCGTTCCTCGGCCGTTGTATTCTCTGGTCTTTTCCACCATCCGTGTAATGTCCGCAGTCACATCTCTCGTTCCTCGGTTCCTCGGCCGTTGTATTCTTTGGTCTTTTCCACCATCCGTGCAATGTCCGCAGTCACATCTCTCGTTCCTCGGCCGTTGTATTCTTTGGTCTTTTCCACCATCCATGCAATGTCCGCAGTCACATCTCTCGTTCCTCGGTTCCTCGGCCGTTGTATTCTTTGGTCTTTTCCACCATCCGTGTAATGTTCGCAGTCACATCTCTTGTTCCTCGTCCGTTGTATTCTCTGGTCTTTTCCACCATCCGTGCAATGTCCGCAGTCACATCTCTCGTTCCTCGGTTCCTCGGCCGTTGTATTCTCTGGTCTTTTCCACCATCCGTGTAATGTCCACAGTCACATCTCTCGTTCCTCGGTTCCTCGGCCGTTGTATTCTTTGGTCTTTTACACCATCCGTGTAATGTCCGCAGTCACATCTCTCGTTCCTCGGTTCCTCGGCCGTTGTATTCTCTGGTCTTTTCCACCATCCATGCAATGTCCACAGTCACATCTCTCGTTCCTCGGTTCCTCGGCCGTTGTATTCTCTGGTCTTTTCCACCATCCGTGTAATGTCCACAGTCACATCTCTCGTTCCTCGGTTCCTCGGCCGTTGTATTCTTTGGTCTTTTCCACCATCCGTGTAATGTTCGCAGTCACATCTCTCGTTCCTCGGTTGCTCGGCCGTTGTATTCTCTGGTCTTTTCCACCATCTGTGTAATGTTCGCAGTCACATCTCTCGTTCCTCGGTTCCTCAGCCGTTGTATTCTCTGGTCTTTTCCACCATCCGTGTAATGTCCACAGTCACATCTCTCGTTCCTCGGTTCCTCGGCCGTTGTATTCTTTGGTCTTTTACACCATCCGTGTAATGTCCGCAGTCACATCTCTCGTTCCTCGGTTCCTCGGCCGTTGTATTCTCTGGTCTTTTCCACCATCCATGCAATGTCCGCAGTCACATCTCTCGTTCCTCGGTTCCTCGGCCGTTGTATTCTCTGGTCTTTTCCACCATCCATGCAATGTCCGCAGTCACATCTCTCGTTCCTCGGTTCCTCGGCCGTTGTATTCTCTGGTCTTTTCCACCATCCATGTAATGTTCGCAGTCACATCTCTCGTTCCTCGGTTCCTCGGCCGTTGTATTCTCTGGTCTTTTCCACCATCCATGCAATGTCCGCAGTCACATCTCTCGTTCCTCGGTTCCTCGGCCGTTGTATTCTTTGGTCTTTTACACCATCCGTGTAATGTCCGCAGTCACATCTCTCGTTCCTCGGTTCCTCGGCCGTTGTATTCTCTGGTCTTTTCCACCATCCATGCAATGTCCGCAGTCACATCTCTCGTTCCTTGGTTCCTCGGCCGTTGTATTCTCTGGTCTTTTCCACCATCCATGCAATGTCCGCAGTCACATCTCTCGTTCCTCGGCCGTTGTATTCTCTGGTCTTTTCCACCATCCGTGTAATGTTCGCAGTCACATCTCTCGTTCCTCCGTTCCTCGGCCGTTGTATTCTCTGGTCTTTTCCACCATCCGTGTAATGTTCGCAGTCACATCTCTCGTTCCTCGGTTCCTCAGCCGTTGTATTCTCTGGTCTTTTCCACCATCCGTGTAATGTCCACAGTCACATCTCTCGTTCCTCGGTTCCTCGGCCGTTGTATTCTTTGGTCTTTTACACCATCCGTGTAATGTCCGCAGTCACATCTCTCGTTCCTCGGTTCCTCGGCCGTTGTATTCTCTGGTCTTTTCCACCATCCATGCAATGTCCGCAGTCACATCTCTCGTTCCTCGGCCGTTGTATTCTCTGGTCTTTTCCACCATCCATGCAATGTCCGCAGTCACATCTCTCGTTCCTCGGTTCCTCGGCCGTTGTATTCTCTGGTCTTTTCCACCATCCATGTAATGTTCGCAGTCACATCTCTCGTTCCTCGGTTCCTCGGCCGTTGTATTCTCTGGTCTTTTCCACCATCCGTGTAATGTCCACAGTCACATCTCTCGTTCCTCGGCCGTTGTATTCTCTGGTCTTTTACACCATCCATGTAATGTGCGCAGTCACATCTCTCGTTCCTCGGTTCCTCGGCCGTTGTATTCTCTGGTCTTTTCCACCATCCATGCAATGTCCGCAGTCACATCTCTCGTTCCTCGGTTCCTCGGCCGTTGTATTCTCTGGTCTTTTCCACCATCCATGCAATGTCCGCAGTCACATCTCTCGTTCCTCGGTTCCTCGGCCGTTGTATTCTTTGGTCTTTTACACCATCCGTGTAATGTCCGCAGTCACATCTCTCGTTCCTCGGTTCCTCGGCCGTTGTATTCTCTGGTCTTTTCCACCATCCATGCAATGTCCGCAGTCACATCTCTCGTTCCTTGGTTCCTCGGCCGTTGTATTCTCTGGTCTTTTCCACCATCCATGCAATGTCCGCAGTCACATCTCTCGTTCCTCGGCCGTTGTATTCTCTGGTCTTTTCCACCATCCGTGTAATGTCCACAGTCACATCTCTCGTTCCTCGGCCGTTGTATTCTTTGGTCTTTTCCACCATCCGTGTAATGTTCGCAGTCACATCTCTCGTTCCTCAGTTCCTCGGCCGTTGTATTCTCTGGTCTTTTCCACCATCCGTGTAATGTCCGCAGTCACATCTCTCGTTCCTCGCTTTTGCCGGCCTCCTTGGTTTTTGCTCAGTTTTTAATGTCAATTCTTTTGAAAACTGCGGTAAAACTGACGGTTATTTCCTGGGAAAAGATGAGGTTTTGCTGCAGAAAAAACCTGACCAAAAACGCCCCGTGTGAACATGGCCCGAGGCTGGAGCCGTCTGTGCAGGATCTTCAGTAGGATTGTGCTGTCTGAGCGCCATGGTCCGATCGTCTCCCGTCTTCAGAATAGGAATAAACCCCGATCTTGTCCGGTTCTTGGGCCGTCACCAGATATCACCGGAGAGAGACGGTGTCGGCTTCAGGAGACGTTATCGGCTCTATAGGAGCAATGTCTCCTCCAGGGGCTCCGATCTATGACAGAAGCTTCATCTCACCAGCGACCTTCAGGATGTTCTGCTCCAACATTTCCAGAAAATAATACACATGTGAAAGTGGTAATGTTATGGGGGCACTGGTTACAGCTGGTAATGTTATGGGGGCACTGGTTACAGCTGGTAATGTTATGGGGCACTGGTTACAGCTGGTAATGTTATGGGGCACTGGTTACAGCTGGTAATGTTATGGGGGCTCTGGTTATGGCTGGTAATGTTATGGGGCATTGGTTACGGCTGGTAATGTTATGGGGGCACTGGTTACAGCTGGTAATGTTTTGGGGGCACTGGTTACAGCTGGTAATGTTATGGGGCACTGGTTACAGCTGGTAATGTTATGGGGCACTGGTTACAGCTGGTAATGTTATGGGGCATTGGTTACGGCTGGTAATGTTATGGGGCACTGGTTACAGCTGGTAATGTTATGGGGCACTGGTTACAGCTGGTAATGTTATGGGGCACTGGTTACAGCTGGTAATGTTATGGGGCACTGGTTACAGCTGGTAATGTTATGGGGGCACTGGTTATGGCTGGTAATGTTATGGGGGCAAAGGTTACGGCTGGTAATGTTATGGGGCACTGGTTACGGCTGGTAATGTTATGGGGCACTGGTTATGGCTGGTAATGTTATGGGGGCAAAGGTTACGGCTGGTAATGTTATGGGGCACTGGTTACGGCTGGTAATGTTATGGGGGCAAAGGTTACGGCTGGTAATGTTATGGGGCACTGGTTACGGCTGGTAATGTTATGGGGCACTGGTTACAGCTGGTAATGTTTTGGGGGCACTGGTTACGGCTGGTAATGTTATGGGGCACTGGTTACGGCTGGTAATGTTATGGGGGCAAAGGTTACGGCTGGTAATGTTATGGGGCACTGGTTACGGCTGGTAATGTTATGGGGGCAAAGGTTACGGCTGGTAATGTTATGGGGCACTGGTTACGGCTGGTAATGTTATGGGGGCAAAGGTTACGGCTGGTAATGTTATGGGGCACTGGTTACAGCTGGTAATGTTATGGGGCACTGGTTACGGCTGGTAATGTTATGGGGCATTGGTTACGGCTGGTAATGTTATGGGGGCACTGGTTACGGCTGGTAATGTTATGGGGCACTGGTTACGGCTGGTAATGTTATGGGGCACTGGTTACAGCTGGTAATGTTATGGGGCACTGGTTACGGCTGGTAATGTTATGGGGGCACTGGTTACGGCTGGTAATGTTATGGGGCACTGGTTACAGCTGGTAATATTATGGGGCATTGGTTACGGCTGGTAATGTTATGGGGCATTGGTTACGGCTGGTAATGTTATGGGGCACTGGTTACAGCTGGTAATGTTATGGGGCACTGGTTACGGCTGGTAATGTTATGGGGCACTGGTTACAGCTGGTAATGTTATGGGGCACTGGTTACGGCTGGTAATGTTATGGGGGCACTGGTTACGGCTGGTAATGTTATGGGGCACTGGTTACAGCTGGTAATATTATGGGGCATTGGTTACGGCTGGTAATGTTATGGGGCACTGGTTACAGCTGGTAATGTTATGGGGCACTGGTTACAGCTGGTAATGTTATGGGGGCTCTGGTTATGGCTGGTAATGTTATGGGGCATTGGTTACGGCTGGTAATGTTATGGGGGCACTGGTTACAGCTGGTAATGTTTTGGGGGCACTGGTTACAGCTGGTAATGTTATGGGGCACTGGTTACAGCTGGTAATGTTATGGGGCACTGGTTACAGCTGGTAATGTTATGGGGCATTGGTTACGGCTGGTAATGTTATGGGGCACTGGTTACAGCTGGTAATGTTATGGGGCACTGGTTACAGCTGGTAATGTTATGGGGCACTGGTTACAGCTGGTAATGTTATGGGGCACTGGTTACAGCTGGTAATGTTATGGGGGCACTGGTTATGGCTGGTAATGTTATGGGGGCAAAGGTTACGGCTGGTAATGTTATGGGGCACTGGTTACGGCTGGTAATGTTATGGGGCACTGGTTATGGCTGGTAATGTTATGGGGGCAAAGGTTACGGCTGGTAATGTTATGGGGCACTGGTTACGGCTGGTAATGTTATGGGGGCAAAGGTTACGGCTGGTAATGTTATGGGGCACTGGTTACGGCTGGTAATGTTATGGGGCACTGGTTACAGCTGGTAATGTTTTGGGGGCACTGGTTACGGCTGGTAATGTTATGGGGCACTGGTTACAGCTGGTAATGTTATGGGGGCAAAGGTTACGGCTGGTAATGTTATGGGGCACTGGTTACGGCTGGTAATGTTATGGGGGCAAAGGTTACGGCTGGTAATGTTATGGGGCACTGGTTACGGCTGGTAATGTTATGGGGGCAAAGGTTACGGCTGGTAATGTTATGGGGCACTGGTTACAGCTGGTAATGTTATGGGGCACTGGTTACGGCTGGTAATGTTATGGGGCATTGGTTACGGCTGGTAATGTTATGGGGGCACTGGTTACGGCTGGTAATGTTATGGGGCACTGGTTACGGCTGGTAATGTTATGGGGCACTGGTTACAGCTGGTAATGTTATGGGGCACTGGTTACGGCTGGTAATGTTATGGGGGCACTGGTTACGGCTGGTAATGTTATGGGGCACTGGTTACAGCTGGTAATATTATGGGGCATTGGTTACGGCTGGTAATGTTATGGGGCATTGGTTACGGCTGGTAATGTTATGGGGGCACTGGTTACGGCTGGTAATGTTATGGGGCATTGGTTACGGCTGGTAATGTTATGGGGCATTGGTTACGGCTGGTAATGTTATGGGGGCACTGGTTACGGCTGGTAATGTTATGGGGCATTGGTTACGGCTGGTAATGTTATGGGGCATTGGTTACGGCTGGTAATGTTATGGGGCACTGGTTACGGCTGGTAATGTTATGGGGCACTGGTTACAGCTGGTAATGTTATGGGGCACTGGTTACGGCTGGTAATGTTATGGGGCACTGGTTACGGCTGGTAATGTTATGGGGGCACTGGTTACGGCTGGTAATGTTATGGGGCACTGGTTACGGCTGGTAATGTTATGGGGCACTGGTTACGGCTGGTAATGTTATGGGGCACTGGTTACGGCTGGTAATGTTATGGGGCACTGGTTACAGCTGGTAATGTTATGGGGCACTGGTTACGGCTGGTAATGTTATGAGGCACTGGTTACGGCTGGTAATGTTATGGGGCACTGGTTACAGCTGGTAATGTTATGGGGCACTGGTTACGGCTGGTAATGTTATGGGGGCACTGGTTACGGCTGGTAATGTTATGGGGCACTGGTTACGGCTGGTAATGTTATGGGGCACTGGTTACGGCTGGTAATGTTATGGGGCACTGGTTACGGCTGGTAATGTTATGGGGCACTGGTTACGGCTGGTAATGTTATGGGGGCTGTAGTCATTGTGTCTATGTAGCAGGTACAATGTGTCCCGTGCTGTTAACCCTTGTTGCCCCGATGCTGTGCTCTCGCAGGCTGTTATTACCTGAGTGTGCAGTTTCCCCTGCAGCTATCACTGGTGACTGCGGCCTGTGCTCGGCCTCGCTCTGCAGGAGCCTTTGTTGTGGCGGCAGGAATTCACTCATCAGTGTTGCTGGGACAACGATCTACAGGCCTGGAAGAGGCTGCAGAGCGCCACAGGCCGGGGCCACGCGAGCAACAACAGTGTATATATATATATATACAGGCCGAGACCAAGGGAGCGTCCACAGTATATATATATATACAGGCCGAGACCAAGGGAGCGTCCACAGTATATATATATATACAGGCCGAGACCAAGGGAGCGTCCCCAGTATATATATATATATATACAGGCCCGAGACCACGGGAGCGTCCACAGTATATATATATATACAGGCCCGAGACCACGGGAGCGTCCACAGTATATATATATATACAGGCCGAGACCAAGGGAGCGTCCCCAGTATATATATATATATATACAGGCCCGAGACCACGGGAGCGACAACAGTGTATATATATATACACAGGCCGAGACCAAGGGAGCGTCCACAGTATATATATATATACAGGCCGAGACCAAGGGAGCGTCCCCAGTATATATATATATACACAGGCCGGGACCACGCGAGCAACAACAGTGTATATATATATATATACAGGCCGAGACCAAGGGAGCGTCCCCAGTATATATATATATACAGGCCCGAGACCACGGGAGCGTCCACAGTATATATATATATATATATATATACACAGGCCGAGACCAAGGGAGCATCCACAGTATATATATATATACAGGCCGAGACCAAGGGAGCGTCCACAGTATATATATATATACAGGCCGAGACCAAGGGAGCATCCACAGTATATATATATATATATATACAGGCCGAGACCAAGGGAGCGTCCACAGTATATACATATATACAGGCCGAGACCAAGGGAGCGTCCACAGTATATACATATATACAGGCCGAGACCAAGGGAGCGTCCCCAGTATATATATATATATATATATATATATATATATATACAGGCCGGGACCACGGGAGCGTCCCCAGTATATATATATATACAGGCCGAGACCAAGGGAGCGTCCACAGTATATATATATATACAGGCCCGAGACCACGGGAGCGTCCACAGTATATATATATATATATATATATATACACAGGCCGAGACCAAGGGAGCATCCACAGTATATATATATATACAGGCCGAGACCAAGGGAGCGTCCCCAGTATATATATATATACAGGCCCGAGACCACGGGAGCGTCCACAGTATATATATATATATATATATATACACAGGCCGAGACCAAGGGAGCATCCACAGTATATATATATATACAGGCCGAGACCAAGGGAGCGTCCACAGTATATATATATATACAGGCCGAGACCAAGGGAGCATCCACAGTATATATATATATATATACAGGCCGAGACCAAGGGAGCGTCCACAGTATATATATATATACAGGCCGAGACCAAGGGAGCATCCCCAGTATATATATATATACAGGCCCGAGACCACGGGAGCGTCCACAGTATATATATATATATATATATACACAGGCCGAGACCAAGGGAGCATCCACAGTATATATATATATACAGGCCGAGACCAAGGGAGCGTCCCCAGTATATATATATATACAGGCCCGAGACCACGGGAGCGTCCACAGTATATATATATATATATATATACACAGGCCGAGACCAAGGGAGCATCCACAGTATATATATATATACAGGCCGAGACCAAGGGAGCGTCCACAGTATATATATATATACAGGCCGAGACCAAGGGAGCATCCACAGTATATATATATATATACAGGCCGAGACCAAGGGAGCGTCCACAGTATATACATATATACAGGCCGAGACCAAGGGAGCGTCCACAGTATATACATATATACAGGCCGAGACCAAGGGAGCGTCCCCAGTATATATATATATATATATATATATATATATATATATATATACAGGCCGGGACCACGGGAGCGTCCCCAGTATATATATATATACAGGCCGAGACCAAGGGAGCGTCCACAGTATATACATATATACAGGCCGAGACCAAGGGAGCGTCCACAGTATATACATATATACAGGCCGAGACCAAGGGAGCGTCCCCAGTATATATATATATATATATATATATATATATATATATATACAGGCCGGGACCACGGGAGCGTCCACAGTATATATATATATACAGGCCGAGACCAAGGGAGCGTCCCCAGTATATATATATATACAGGCCGAGACCAAGGGAGCGTCCACAGTATATATATATATACACAGGCCCAAGACCACGGGATTGTCCATAGTATATATATATATATATATATACAGGCCGAGACAAAGGGAGCATCCACAGTATATATATATATATATATATATATATATATATACAGGCCCGAGACCACGGGATTGTCCACAGTATATATATGTGGCACCCCTGAGGCTGCGATCACCACAGAGGTACTGCGCCTCACTCAGGAAAGAGGCCATCTATCGGTTCACGCACCAAAAACCCGCAGACCCCCAATTATTCGGTCACACATTAGATCGGGGCCGGGGCCATTAATGCTGCGACCAGTAACCTGGTGATGGCTCTGTCTCTAGAACCATGCAGGGGGTGGAGCTTAGTGGCTGAGCTGTCTGAGGTAAAAGGGGCGGAGCTAAGTTTTGAAAATTGGCGGTTTGCAGTCAGTCAGAGGGAGGAGACGGACGAGGGGTGAGGGCCCCGGGGTCCTGCTCTGCTCTGAGGAGATGGAGGAAAGGATCCCAGAGACTTAGCAGAAGTGTCAGAATCCCCTAGAGTCACGTTTCCACAGACAGGAGCTCAAAGTGGAGGGATTTGGTCGCAAACGGGGTCCTAGACCCTAGATTAGGACGATACTTCAGGACTTCCTAGTAACACCGGAGGCCGGGGGCTGTACACAGCATGGGCCACAAGCAGCACAAGAATCCACTGGAACGGAGCCACAGAGGAGCAGGGAGCCCGGCAGGGAGAAGTCCCCACGAAGGTCCCCGGAGGGAGCCCGGCAGGCACAAGTCTCCACGAAGGTCCCCGGAGGGAGCCCGGCAGGCACAAGTCTCCACGAAGGTCCCCGGAGGGAGCCCGGCAGGCACAAGTCCCCACGAAGGTCCCCGGAGGGAGCCCGGCAGGCACAAGTCCCCACGAAGGTCCCCGGAGGGAGCCCGGCAGGCAGAAGTCCCCACGAAGGTCCCCGGAGGGAGCCCGGCAGGCACAAGTCCCCACGAAGGTCCCCGGAGGGAGCCCGGCAGGCACAAGTCCCCACGAAGGTCCCCGGAGGGAGCCCGGCAGGCACAAGTCCCCACGAAGGTCCCCGGAGGGAGCCCGGCAGGCAGAAGTCCCCACGAAGGTCCCCGGAGGGAGCCCGGCAGGCAGAAGTCCCCATTACAGGTCTGCGGTCCCTGGCTCAGGGCACTGTGTGTGGAGGCGCAGGACCGGAGGGTGAAAGTCAGCGCAGACAGACGGCCAGGAAAGGCAAACACAAGGGAGAACCGGTGCTGGCCTCGGACTTACTCGGGCTCGGTGGTTGCCCATCACCAGGGATCCCAGCACACTGTGGTGGAATAAATTGGCTGTCAACCTGAAGAACTGGTGCAGTGAGTAAAAGACTGTTGTTACAAAGCCCCGGTGTAGTCTCCATTCCTCCTGCGTCACCGCCTGCCATCATAGACTTTTCAAATCCCAATGGTCGCCCCAGGGTCCGCTCCACCTGTGGGGAGCAAAACACCTCAGCTGCGCCATCATCACCTGCCCCAGGGAACCCACAACGCAGCGGCGGCCCACATAGCCGCAAAACCACAGGTGGCGTCACAAACTTTATTTTAAAAACAACTCTTATCATCCCCTTTATTTATTACAAGACACCGCCAGGATCACGGAACCAGACCCCACCACCGCTGACAACCCCGGACTAGTCCGGCCCGGTTCCGAGTACCCCTGGCCCTGGAGTGGGGCCTGTCATATACAGGCCCGAGATCACAGGATCGTCCACAGTATATATACAGGCCCGACACCACGGGATTGTCCACAGTATATATACAGTATATATACAGGCCTGAGACCACGGGAGCGTCCACTATATATACAATATATATTCAGGCCCGAGACCACCATAGTGTGCCGCTGCTGGAAGTGTCCACTATATATCTCTATACAAGTATATAAGAGCTGTTGTAATTACTTGTGGTTACTCGTTAATCCCGCACATTACCACACGCAGATACCTTTGGGGGTAGCTATATACCACAGAGGAGACCTGTATACCCTTGAGCCGAGCGTTAGCTGGCTGAGAACAGCTAGTTTATATATATATATATATATATATATATATACATACACAGGCCCTGCGCTGCCCAAGGTCACTGTGTCCATAGTCTGCAGTGCTGGGAACTTCTCTATACACTTATGCTCAAAAGTTTACACACCCCGGCAGATTTTTTTGCTTTCTTGGCCTTTTTCAGCGAATATGAATGATAACACACAATTCTTTTCCCACTCATGGTTAGTGGCTGTATGAAGCTATTTATTGTCATCTACTGTGCTTTCGCTTTTTAACTCATAACAACAACCAAAAATATCCAAATGACCCTTATCAAAAGTTCACACACCCCAGGTCTTAATATCGTGTATTGCCCCCTCTAACATCAATGACAGCTTGAAGTCTTTTGTGTTAGGTGTGGATGAGGCTCTTTATTTTCTCAGGTGGTAAAGCTGCCCATTCTTCTTGGTCGGATGGTAAAGCTGCCTATTTTTCTTGGCGCCTGCAGTTCCTGTAAATTCCTGGGCTTTCTTGTATGAACTGCACTTTGATTGATTTCTCCCCCAGAGTGGCTCAATGATATTGAGGTTAGGAGACTAAGATGCCACTCCAGAACCTTCACTTTGTTCTGCTGTAGCCAATGACAGGTCGACTTGGCCTTGTTTTTTGGATCATTGTCATGTTTGAGCATCCAAGTATGTCCTATGCACAGCTTTCGGGCTGATGAGTGTGAATTTTCTGTATTTGCTGATAACGTGCTGCATTCATATCTCCTTCAACTTTGACCAAGTTTCCTGTGTCTTTGTAGCTCATACATCCCCACATCATCAGCGATCCACTTCCATGCTTTACTGTAGGAATGCTGTTCTTTTCATCATAGACCTTGTTGAAGTTTGGAGGCTTGTCTCTGGGCTGTTTGGGGGCCTGTCTCTGGGCTGTTTGGGGGCCTGTCTCTGGGCTGTTTGGGGGCCTGTCTCTGGGCTGTTTGGGGGCCTGTCTCTGGGCTGTTTGGGGGCTTGTCTCTGTGCTCTTTGGGAGCTTGTCTCTGTGCTCTTTGGGGGCTTGTCTCTGGGCTCTTTGGGGGCTCGTCTCTGGGCTCTTTGGGGGCTCGTCTCTGGGCTCTTTGGGGGCTCGTCTCTGGGCTGTTTGGGGGCTCGTCTCTGGGCTCTTTGGGGGCTCGTCTCTGGGCTGTTTGGAGGCTCGTCTCTGGGCTGTTTGGGGGCCTGTCTCTGGGCTGTTTGGGGGCCTGTCTCTGGGCTGTTTGGGGGCCTGTCTCTGGGCTGTTTGGGGGCCTGTCTCTGGGCTGTTTGGGGGCCTGTCTCTGGGCTGTTTGGGGGCTTGTCTCTGTGCTCTTTGGGAGCTTGTCTCTGTGCTCTTTGGGGGCTCGTCTCTGGGCTCTTTGGGGGCTCGTCTCTGGGCTCTTTGGGGGCTCGTCTCTGGGCTGTTTGGAGGCTCGTCTCTGGGCTGTTTGGGGGCTTGTCTCTGGGCTGTTTGGAGGCTTGTCTCTGTGCTGTTTGGGAGCTTGTCTCTGGGCTGTTTGGAGGCTTGTCTCTGTGCTGTTTTGGAGCTTGTCTCTGGGCTCTTTGGAGGCTCGTCTCTGGGCTGTTTGGGGGCTTGTCTCTGTGTTTGGGGGCTTGTCTCTGGGCTGTTTGGAGGCTTGTCTCTGTGCTGTTTGGGAGCTTGTCTCTGGGCTGTTTGGAGGCTTGTCTCTGTGCTGTTTGGGGGCTTGTCTCTGTTGTTTGGGGGCTTGTCTCTGTGTTGTTTGGAAGCTTGTCTCTGGGCTATTTGGAGGCTTGTCTCTGGGCTGTTTGGAGGCTTGTCTCTGTGTTTGGGGGCTCGTCTCTGTGCTGCTTGGAGGCTTGTCTCTTGGCTGTTTGGAGGCTTGTCTCTGGGCTGTTTGACGGCTTGTCTCTGTGTTGTTTAGAGGCTCGTCTCTGGGCTGTTTGGGGGCCTGTCTCTGGGCTGTTTGGGGGCCTGTCTCTGGGCTGTTTGGGGGCCTGTCTCTGGGCTGTTTGGGGGCTTGTCTCTGTGCTCTTTGGGAGCTTGTCTCTGCTCTGTGCTCTTTGGGGGCTCGTCTCTGGGCTCTTTGGGGGCTCGTCTCTGGGCTCTTTGGGGGCTCGTCTCTGGGCTGTTTGGAGGCTCGTCTCTGGGCTGTTTGGGGGCTTGTCTCTGGGCTGTTTGGAGGCTTGTCTCTGTGCTGTTTGGGAGCTTGTCTCTGGGCTGTTTGGAGGCTTGTCTCTGTGCTGTTTTGGAGCTTGTCTCTGGGCTCTTTGGAGGCTCGTCTCTGGGCTGTTTGGGGGCTTGTCTCTGTGTTTGGGGGCTTGTCTCTGGGCTGTTTGGAGGCTTGTCTCTGTGCTGTTTGGGAGCTTGTCTCTGGGCTGTTTGGAGGCTTGTCTCTGTGCTGTTTGGGGGCTTGTCTCTGTTGTTTGGGGGCTTGTCTCTGTGTTGTTTGGAAGCTTGTCTCTGGGCTATTTGGAGGCTTGTCTCTGGGCTGTTTGGAGGCTTGTCTCTGTGTTTGGGGGCTCGTCTCTGTGCTGCTTGGAGGCTTGTCTCTTGGCTGTTTGGAGGCTTGTCTCTGGGCTGTTTGACGGCTTGTCTCTGTGTTGTTTAGAGGCTCGTCTCTGGGCTGTTTGACGGCTTGTCTCTGTGCTGTTTGGAGGCTCGTCTCTGTGCTGTTTGGAGGCTTGTCTCTGTGCTGTTTGGAGGCTTGTCTCTGTGCTGTTTGGAGGCTTGTCTCTGTGCTGTTTGGAGTCTCGTCTCTGTGCTGTTTGGAGGCTTGTCTCTGTTGTTTGGGGGCTTGTCTCTGGGCTGTTTCGGGGCTTGTCTCTGGGCCGTTTGGCGGCTCGTCTCTATGCTGTTTGAGCTGTTTGGCAGCTCGTCTCTGGGCTGTTTGGGGGCTCGTCTCTGGGCTGTTTGGAGGCTTGTCTCTGTGCTGTTTGGAGTCTCGTCTCTGTGCTGTTTGGGGGCTTGTCTCTGGTCTGTTTGGAGGCTTGTCTCTGTTTGGGGGCTTGTCTCTGGGCTGTTTGGGGGCTTGTCTCTGGGCTGTTTGGAGGCTCGTCTCTGTGCCGTTTGGAGGCTCATCTCTGTGCCGTTTGGAGGCTCGTCTCTGGGCCGTTTGGAGGCTTGTCTCTGCTGTTTGGCAGCTCGTCTCTGTGTTGTTTGGGGGCTCATCTCTGTGCTGTTTGGAGGCTCGTCTCTGTGCTGTTTGGGGGCTTGTCTCTGGGCTGTTTGGAGGCTTGTCTCTGGGCTGTTTGGGGGCTCGTCTCTGTGCTGTTTGGGGGCTTGTCTCTGGGCTGTTTGGAGGCTTGTCTCTGGGCTGTTTGGAGGCTTGTCTCTGGGCTGTTTGGGGGCTCGTCTCTGTGCTGTTTGGGGGCTTGTCTCTGGGCTGTTTGGAGGCTCGTCTCTGGGCTGTTTGGAGGCTTGTCTCTGGGCTGTTTGGGGTCTTGTCTCTGAGCTGTTTGGAGGCTTGTCTCTGGGCTGTTTGGAGGCTTGTCTCTGGGCTGTTTGGGGTCTTGTCTCTGAGCTGTTTGGAGGCTTGTCTCTGAGCTGTTTGGAGGCTTGTCTCTGGGCTGTTTGGGGTCTTGTCTCTGGGCTGTTTGGAGGCTTGTCTCTGAGCTGTTTGGAGGCTTGTCTCTGAGCTGTTTGGAGGCTCGTCTCTGGGCTGTTTGGGGGCTTGTCTCTGGGCTGTTTGGAGGGTTGTCTCTGTGCTGTTTGGAGGCTTGTCTCTGGGCTGTTTGGAGGCTCGTCTCTGGGCTGTTTGGAGGCTCGTCTCTGGGCTGTTTGGAGGCTTGTCTCTGGGCTGTTTGGAGGCTCGTCTCTGTGCTGTTTGGAGGCTTGTCTCTGGGCTGTTTGGAGGCTCGTCTCTGGGCTGTTTGGGGGCTCGTCTCTGGGCTGTTTGGAGGCTTGTCTCTGAGCTGTTTGGAGGCTCGTCTCTGGGCTGTTTGGGGGCTTGTCTCTGAGCTGTTTGGAGGCTCGTCTCTGGGCTGTTTGGAGGGTTGTCTCTGGGCTGTTTGGAGGCTTGTCTCTGGGCTGTTTGGAGGCTCGTCTCTGGGCTGTTTGGAGGCTTGTCTCTGGGCTGTTTCGAGACTTGTCTCTGGGCTGTTTGGAGGCTTGTCTCTGGGCTGTTTGGGGTCTTGTCTCTGTACTGCTTTGGGGGCTTGTCTCTGGGCTGTTTGGTGTATTGTAGGTGAGATACTTTGTGGCATTTGCACAGTAATGGCTTTCTTCTGGCGACTCGACCATGCAGCCATTTTTCTTCGCGTTCCTCCTTATTGTGCATTGTGAAGCAGCCACACCGCTGGTTGTCAGTGAGTCCTGGATTTCAGCTGATGTTATTTGTGGTTTTTCTTTGCGTCCTGAACACTTTTCCCGGCAGTTGTGGCTGATATTTTTGCTCTACCTGATCGTGGTTTGGTTTTTACAGAGCCCCTGATTCTCCATTTGTTAATCACAGTCTGAACACTGATGACCGGCATTATCAATTCCTTGGATATCTTTTTGTATCCCTTTCCTGTTTTATACAGTACAACTATCTTTTCCCATAGATCTGTTGACACTTCTTTTGCTTTTCCCATGACTCACAATCCAGAAACGTCAGTGGCTGGAGGAAAGATGCCAGAGTCTGTCTGGACCCCAGAACCTCGCTCAGCTTTTATGCACACACTGATTACAGGCAGACAGGTCACAGGTGAGGACGTCACCTTTATTAGCCATTCACACCCATGTGTCATCTTCTGTGCATGTTATCAGACACAATCACCGGGGCGTGAGAACTTTTCATCAGGGTCACTTGGATGTTTTTGGTTGTTATGATTTATAAAGAGACAACCCAGATACAATACACCTGTATACAGACCGGGGGAGGGGAGCTGCACCCACAGACGGTGGTCAGGAGGCTTTGTCCAGCGCTGCTCATGCCGCGGTGCTAGGGGCCATTATGAGACCCTCACACTGAATGATGTGGCCACCACGCTACAGACGGTGACGGTTCATTAATGTCGCCCCCTGGTGAGCGGATTATATAACGGAGCCGCGTCCATGTGTGGAGGTCCATGTCTTGACATGTGTGGCGGTGTCTCCCGCTGGGAAATATATCAGTGCCTGTCAATCTTAGAGAATTAGTTGTGACCCCCCCGGACCCTCCGCTCAGAACCTCAATGCTGCTGCCCCCAATACTCTGCTCCAGTATCCTAACAGCGGCTGAAGAATGAGCGCTGCTCTGGAGAGGAGAGAGATGGACGGATGGAGGACTGGGGGTCTGCGCCCCACTACAGAGGACGCCTGTCAGTCTGAGCAGTGATGGCGGATAATGGGAGTCATAGGTCGGTATTAACCCTTTCTGGGTACTTGATTCCCTTCTATGTGGCGGTCGGTCAGGGATTCGTTTTTTTCTTCGGGAGGAGCAGAAATCCTCGGTAACGCCGCCAGGGGTGTCCCAGCTTTGTTTTTACGGCGTTCACTACACGGAATAAACGAGGCCATTACTTTCTTCTGCGGAACGGGGGCACGGGGGCGTATGGGGTAGCGGGGGCGTATAGGGGCACGGGGGCGTGGGGTACGGGGGCGTATGGGGTAGCGGGGGCGTATAGGGGCACGGGGGCGTTATACCGCGGATTATGGTTATTTTTTGGTTTTACACTTTTAACAAAATGAACAAAGTCTAATTAGAGCCGTACAACGGGGAGTAACCCTCATTGAGCGCGGCAGCACCGCGGTGTGGGCACGGTACGACAGTATTACATGGGCACTGTGCGGCAGTATTACGTGGGCACTGTATGGCAGCATTACATGGGCACTGTGCGGCAGTATTACGTGGGCACTGTATGGCAGCATTACATGGGCACTGTATGGCAGCATTACATGGGCACTGTATGGCAGCATTACATGGGCACTGTGCGGCAGTATTACGTGGGCACTGTATGGCAGCATTACATGGGCACTGTATGGCAGCATTACATGGGCACTGTATGGCAGCATTACATGGGCACTGTGCGGCAGTATTACGTGGGCACTGTATGGTATTTAGTTCGCAGCACTATTATTTGGTACTGTTATGTATTGCCGTATAATATTTCACAGTTTTATTTCCATCTGTAGTTGCTTTTTATCTGAGCACTGAGTATAAATATTTCCTGGTCGCTCTTTCCGGCGGGATGGCAACCATTGCTGATGCCGTAACAGATTGTCACTTTCCCAGGCTCCTGACTGGCAGTGCTCCTGCTACTCCTGCACGGGATAATATTAATGGTGGGAACTTCCGCTGACCTCACATGGGGGAGGGGGTGGGAAGACAGGGGAGGAGAGGGTTAATTATGCTGAGATCAGATGGAGCGAATATTTTCCCTCTGCTTGTGGAAAAGTATGTGCCCCCCCCCCCTCCCGTTCTGGAAATGTGTCACATGATCCAATATTACTATAATATAAAGATGAAAAAGAGGCGTGGGCCCCCCTAACCCAACACCTGCTGGTGCCCCCCTAACCCGACACCTGCTGGTGCCCCCCAAACCCGACACCTGCTGGTGCCCCTCAAACCCGACACCTGCTGGTGCCCCTCAAACCCGACACCTGCTGGTGCCACCCAAACCCGACACCTGCTGGTGCCCCCCAAACCCGACACCTACTGGTGCCCCCAGCAGTAAACATTTGCGGTGCAAGGTTTGGTTGCTCTTCGTTGCCATCTTGCTATTTGTTTCTTTGGCATCAGTTACAGGTGGCCTGCTCACACGTGGCCCGATCACACGTGGTCCGCTTACTGCTGCAGATTGTGGTACTGCAATTTAGAGGAATTTGTGGGTTTCCTGCAATCAAGGCAAGTGATCTAGATCCTGCCGAAGAAACGCAGCAATGCACCATCACACCACCCCAACCACCATCACATCACCCCAACCACCATCACATCACCCCAACCATCATCACATCACCCCAACCACCATCACATCACCCCAACCACCATCACATCACCCCAACCACCATCACATCACCCCAACCATCATCACACCACCCCAACCACCATCACACCACCCCAACCACCATCACATCACCCCAACCACCATCACATCACCCCAACCATCATCACATCACCCCAACCACCATCACATCACCCCAACCACCATCACATCACCCCAACCATCATCACACCACCCCAACCACCATCACACCACCACAACCATCATCACACCACTACAACCATCATCACACCACCCCAACCACCATCACACCACCACAACCATCATCACACCACCCCAACCATCATCACACCACCCCAACCATCATCACACCACCCCAACCATCATCACACCACCCCAACCATCATCACACCACCACAACCACCATCACACCACCACAACCATCATCACACCACCCCAACCATCATCACACCACCCCAACCATCATCACACCACCCCAACCACCATCACACCACCCCAACCACCATCACACCACCACAACCATCATCACACCACTACAACCATCATCACACCACCCCAACCACCATCACACCACCACAACCATCATCACACCACCCCAACCATCATCACACCACCCCAACCATCATCACACCACCCCAACCATCATCACACCACCCCAACCATCATCACACCACCACAACCATCATCACACCACCCCAACCACCATCACATCACCCCAACCACCATCACATCACCCCAACCATCATCACACCACCCCAACCACCATCACACCACCCCAACCATCATCACACCACCACAACCATCATCACACCACCCCAACCACCATCACACCACCACAACCATCATCACACCACCACCCCAACCATCATCACACCACCCCAACCATCATCACACCACCCCAACCATCATCACACCACCCCAACCACCATCACACCACCACAACCATCATCACACCACCACCCCAACCATCATCACACCACCCCAACCATCATCACACCACCACCCCAACCATCATCACACCACCACCACAACCATCATCACACCACCCCAACCATCATCACACCACCCCAACCACCATCACATCACCCCAACCATCATCACACCACCACCCCAACCATCATCACACCACCCCAACCATCATCACACCACCCCAACCACCATCACATCACCCCAACCATCATCACACCATCACCCCAACCATCATCACACCACCACCCCAACCATCATCACACCACCCCAACCATCATCACACCACCCCAACCATCATCACACCACCACAACCATCATCATCACACCACCACAACCATCATCATCACACCACCACAACCATCATCATCACACCACCACAACCATCATCATCACACCACCACAACCATCATCATCACACCACCACAACCATCATCATCACACCACCACAACCATCATCATCACACCACCACAACCATCATCACACCACCACAACCACAACCATCATCACACCACCCCAACCATCATCACACCACCACAACCATCATCACACCACTACCCCAACCATCATCACACCACTACCCCAACCATCATCACACCACAACCATCATCACACCACCACCACCACAACCATCATCACACCACCACCACCACAACCATCATCACACCACCACCACAACCATCATCACACCACCACCACAACCATCATCACACCACCACCCCAACCATCATCACACCACCACCCCAACCATCATCACACCACCACCCCAACCATCATCACACCACCCCAACCATCATCACACCACCACCCCAACCATCATCACACCACCACCACAACCATCATCACACCACCACCCCAACCATCATCACACCACTACCCCAACCATCATCACACCACCCCAACCAGCACATTATCACTGTAGCGATCATTACACCAGCACAACCACTATCACCCCACTACCATCACACTACCACCACCATCATCTTCATGCTACCTCCCTAATACCGCCATCATGAAGCTACCACATCATTCTGCCACTCTCGGATGTCATTAGACTACCCCCCCTGCCTCGCCACATTACCACCGCACTCAAGACACCCCATGCTGCTGAGGCGAGGGTCTTATGGGGTATGCTGTGTCAGTGTTATACTAGGCAACGGGAACCTGTCCCCTGGAGGTCTCCCCCCGGCTCCTCCGTATTCAGCACGTGGTCACCTGTGCGTTCGGCCTTTGTTGGTGGTTTGCGCCATTTTTACTGGTGTGTTTATTATTGTGGAGTCATATACAGCGGAGGTCCGTGCGGCCCCTGGACCTTGTGCAGACGTCCCCTGGGGTCCGTTCGGACCTTGGATACTTTCCAGATGATATTTTGTGACTGGTGCGGCCCTTGTCAATAAAGCGGCTTCATTGGTTGATGTAGTAGTAGGGGGCACTTACTATTCACCGCATTCTCTCATTTCATTACCAAGTGCACTTGACATTTTGAAGTCTGGTAAAGTTGAGTGATAGTTGAACGGCAGCAGCGACAGCAGCGGCAGCACCAGCAGCGGTAGCACCAACAGCAGCACCAGAAGCAGCAGCGGCGACAGCAGAGGCAGCACCAGCAGCAGCGGTAGCACCAACAGCAGAAGCAGCAGCAGCGGCAGCACCAGCAGCAGCAGCGGTAGCACCAACAGCAGAAGCAGCAGCGGCAGCACCAGCAGCAGCTGCAGCGACAGCAGCGGCAGCACCAGCAGCAGCAGCGGTAGCACCAACAGCAGCACCAGAAGCAGCAGCGGCAGCAGCAGCGACAGCAGAGGCAGCACCAGCAGTAGCGGTAGCACCAACAGCAGAAGCAGCAGCGGCGGCAGCAGCGACAGCAGTGGCAGCACCAGAAGCAGCGGCAGCAGCAGCGATAGCAGCAGCAGCGGTGGCACCAACAGCAGAAGCAGCAGCGGCAGCACCAGCAGCAGCAGCGGTAGCACCAGGACCAGCGGCAGTAGCAGCAGCAGCGACAGCACAAGGACCAGCGGCGGCAGCAGCGGTAGCACCAGCGGAAGCACCAGGGGCAGCAGCGGCAGCACAAGGGGCAGCAGCACCAGCGGCAGCACCAGGGGCAGCATTGGCAGCACCAGGGGCAGCATTGGCAGCACCAGGGGCAGCATTGGCAGCACCAGCTCATATTGGGATTTTCTCCTGGTCTCTGGCTGCTGTCGCCTGTGCACAGATATTGAAGTGGTAGTGCTGCCATCCTGTGGTCACTCCTGAGTACTGCGCATCGGTGATCACACGTCTCATGATGTGCAATTTGTGTCCTGCAGGTCCCTGAGAACGTCCCCCCCTGCTCCAGTGCAGCACAAACTACATCCGACCAATGAGATCAGGCACCGCCCCCGAGGAGCGAGGATGAGCCCACAGTGATGATCCCGGCACACCGCCGGCTCACAGAACCGTGCTGCGGTTACCAGACGACTGCGCCAGGCTCTGGATGCCACCGACAGAGCCTCACACCGGGCACCGGGCATGGAGCCCGCCCTGAACTGCAGCCGACTGCCCCAGTGTCACCTGGACACCACACTGGACAGACTGGAAGCACTGGGAATCTTACAGGAGCTGTGCCGCACAGCGAGGGTGAGAGCACCCAGCTCAGAGAGCACCACCCTCACAGGATTAGATACACGGCTCAGCAAACAGTATCACACAGGATAGGATTAGATACACAGCTCAGCAGACAGTATCACACAGGATAGGATTAGATACACAGCTCAGCAGACTGTATCACACAGGAGAGGATTAGATACACAGCTCAGCAGACAGTATCACACAGGAGAGGATTAGATACACAGCTCAGCAGACAGTATCACACAGGATAGGATTAGATACACAGCTCAGCAGACTGTATCACACAGGAGAGGATTAGATACACAGCTCAGCAGACAGTATCACACAGGATAGGATTAGATACACAGCTCAGCAGACTGTATCACACAGGAGAGGATTAGATACACAGCTCAGCAGACAGTATCACACAGGAGAGGATTAGATACACAGCTCAGCAGACAGTATCACACAGGATAGGATTAGATACACAGCTCAGCAGACTGTATCACACAGGAGAGGATTAGATACACAGCTCAGCAGACAGTATCACACAGGATAGGATTAGATACACAGCTCAGCAGACAGTATCACACAGGATAGGATTAGATACACAGCTCAGCAGACTGTATCACACAGGAGAGGATTAGATACACAGCTCAGCAGACAGTATCACACAGGAGAGGATTAGATACACAGCTAAGCAGACAGTATCACACAGGAGAGGATTAGATACACAGCTCAGCAGACAGTATCACACAGGAGAGGATTAGATACACAGCTCAGCAGACAGTATCACACAGGAGAGGATTAGATACACAGCTCAGCAGACAGTATCACACAGGATAGGATTAGACACACAGCTCAGCAGACAGTATCACACAGGATAGGATTAGATACACAGCTCAGCAGACAGTATCACACAGGATAGGATTAGACACACAGCTCAGCAGACAGTATCACACAGGACAGGATCAGATACACAGCTCAGCAGACAGTATCACACAGGAGAGGATTAGATACACAGCTCAGCAGACAGTATCACACAGGAGAGGATTAGACACACAGCTCAGCAGACAGTATCACACAGGAGAGGATTAGATACACAGCTCAGCAGACAGTATCACACAGGAGAGGATTAGATACACAGCTCAGCAGACAGTATCACACAGGAGAGGATTAGATACACAGCTCAGCAGACAGTATCACACAGGAGAGGATTAGATACACGGCTCAGCAGACAGTATCACACAGGAGAGGATTAGATACACGGCTCAGCAGACAGTATCACACATGAGAGGATTAGATACACGGCTCAGCAGACAGTATCACACAGGAGAGGATTAGATACACAGCTCTGCAGACAGTATCACACAGGAGAGGATTAGATACACAGCTCAGCAGACAGTATCACACAGGAGAGGATTAGATACACAGCTCAGCAGACAGTATCACACAGGATTATACCGCTCACGCTCAGTCTTTGCTCCTCCCGCAGGCTCCAGACGTGGCGCACATTTCTGTGGCGGTGCAAGGGGTACTGGGATCTCTTCTAACCTGCGGACTTCTGTTGTCCATCTTTTTCTTCATCTTCACCATTCGCTTCAGGAAAAATAGGTAAATAAGTGCGATCCCAATGTACTAGAGATATTACACTATACTGCTGTCTCATCATATCTTATCCTCCAGTCACCTCCAGAGCTGCAGTCACTATTCTGCTGTCTCATCATATCTAATCCTTCAGTCACCTCCAGAGCTGCAGTCACTATTCTGCTGTCTCATCATATCTAATCCTCCAGTCACCTCCAGAGCTGCAGTCACTATTCTGCTGTCTCATCATATATAATCCTCCAGTCACCTCCAGAGCTGCAGTCACGATACTGCTGTCTCATCATATCTTATCCTCCAGTCACCTCCAGAGCTGCAGTCACTATTCTGCTGTCTCATCATATCTTATCCTCCAGTCACCTCCAGAGCTGCAGTCACGATACTGCTGTCTCATCATATCTTATCCTCCAGTCACCTCCAGAGCTGCAGTCACTATTCTGCTGTCTCATCATATCTTATCCTTTAGTCACCTCCAGAGCTGCAGTCACAATACTGCTGTCTCATCATATCTTATCCTCCAGTCACCTCCAGAGCTGCAGTCACTATACTGCTGTCTCATCATATCTTATCCTCCAGTCACCTCCAGAGCTGCAGTCACTATTCTGCTGTCTCATCATATCTTATCCTTTAGTCACCTCCAGAGCTGCAGTCACGATACTGCTGTGTCCTCATATCTTATCCTCCAGTCACCTCCAGAGCTGCAGTCACTATACTGCTGTCTCATCATATCTTATCCTCCAGTCACCTCCAGAGCTGCAGTCACTATATTGCTGTCTCATCATATCTTATCCTCCAGTCACCTCCAGAGCTGCAGTCACGATACTGCTGTCTCATCATATCTTATCCTCCAGTCACCTCCAGAGCTGCAGTCACTATACTGCTGTCTCATCATATCTTATCCTCCAGTCACCTCCAGAGCTGAATTCACTATTCTGCTGTTACATTGTGTCTTATCCTCCAGTCACCTCCAGAGCTGCAGTCACGATACTGCTGTGTCATCATATCTTATCCTCCAGTCACCTCCAGAGCTGCAGTCACTATACTGCTGTCTCATCATGTCTTATCCTCCAGTCACCTCCAGAGCTGCAGTCACTATATTGCTGTCTCATCATATCTTATCCTCCAGTCACCTCCAGAGCTGCAGTCACTATACTGCTGTCTCATCATGTCTTATCCTCCAGTCACCTCCAGAGCTGCAGTCACTATATTGCTGTCTCATCATATCTTATCCTCCAGTCACCTCCAGAGCTGCAGTCACTATTCTGCTGTCTCATCATATCTTATCCTCCAGTCACCTTCAGAGCTGCAGTCACTATTCTGCTGATACATTGTGTTTTATTCTCCAGTCACCTCCAGAGCTGCAGTCACTATTCTGCTTTTACATTGTGTCTTATCCTCCAGTCACCTCCAGAGCTGCAGTCACTATTCTGCTGTTACATCATGTCTTATCCTCCAGTCACCTCCAGAGCTGCAGTCACTATATTGCTGTCTCATCATATCTTATCCTCCAGTCACCTCCAGAGCTGCAGTCACTATTCTGCTTTTACATTGTGTCTTATCCTCCAGTCACCTCCAGAGCTGCAGTCACTATTCTGCTGTTACATCATGTCTTATCCTCCAGTCACCTCCAGAGCTGCAGTCACTATTCTGCTGTTACATCATGTCTTACTCTCCAGAGCTGGGGATGTGCTTCTGATAGTCTCATGTAGGAGATCTTTGAGTGCAGCTCTGGATGTGACTAAAGTACGGTGCAGACCTCAGTGTGACCTGTGTCTCTATGTATCAGGATAGTGAAGATGTCCAGTCCCAACCTGAACCTGGTCATCATATTTGGCAGCGTCTTGACCTACATCAGCGCCTTCATGTTTGCGGCACAAGGACGAGCTGTCTCCATGGAAACCGTTATTCAGGTGGGTGCGGCGGTGACTCCCGCGCTGCCGCCATCTTCTCATTCTTGTTATTTTTTTGTGGCTTTCCTGTAAATTTGGAAATATTTTGTCATTGTTACAAACAACATCCTGTGCAATCCCTCAAAGCCCCCAGATAAGCACTTACCAGACGCATTGTCTTCTGCTATGCTGCAGTCACCACCAGAGCTGCACTCATAATTCTGCTATATCATCTTTAATCCTCCAGTCACAGCCAGAGCTGCACTCATAATTCTGCCACATCATCTCTTATTCTCCAGTCACAGCCAGAGCTGCACTCATAATTCTGCTACATCATCTCTTATCCTCCTGTCACAGCCAGACCTGCACTCATAATTCTGCTACATCATCTCTTATCCTCCAGTCACAGCCAGAGCTGCACTCATAATTCTGCTACATCATCTCTTATCCTCCTGTCACCTCCAGAGCTGCACTCATAATTCTGCTACATCATCGACTCTTATCCTCCTGTCACAGCCAGAGCTGAAGTCACAATCCAGACAGTTATTTCATTTCCCGCCAGCTCACGTCTCTTTGCTGCCCCCTGCTGTCACTAACTCTATACAGAGCAAAAATATCTATGTGTATATGAATTTTTTTATGACTTGACAAAGGCCCTGTGTTGGCTGAAATGTTGTAATTGTAATTGTTTTTTCGTATATGCTGTGTCTCTCCCAGCCTATATTACTGGGAGAGACACACAGCTCCCATCCAGCCTATATTACTGGGAGAGACACACAGACCTCACATCCAGTCTATATTACTGGGAGAGAACCACATTCCGCACATCCAGCCTATATTACTGGGAAAAACACACAGCTTCCATCCAGCCTATATTACTGGGAGAGACACACAGACCTCACATCCAGCCTATATTACTGGGAGAGACACACATTCCTCACATCCAGGCTATATTACTGGGAGAGACACACAGAGCTCACATCCAGCCTATATTACTGGGAGAGACACACATTCCTCACATCCAGCCTATATTACTGGGAGAGACACACAGAGCTTACATCCAGCCTATATTACTGGGAGAGACACACGGATCTCACATCCAGCCTATATTACTGGGAGAGACACACAGCTCCCATCCAGCCTATATTACTGGGAGAGACACACAGAGCTCACATCCAGCCTATATTACTGGGAGAGACACACAGCTCCCATCCAGCCTATATTACTGGGAGAGACACACAGCTCACATCCAGCCTATATTACTGGGAGAGACACACAGCTCACATCCAGCCTATATTACTGGGAGAGACACACAGACCTCACATCCAGCCTATATTACTGGGAGAGACACACAGCTCACATCCAGCCTATATTACTGGGAGAGACACACAGACCTCACATCCAGCCTATATTACTGGGAGAGACACACAGCTCCCATCCAGCCTATATTACTGGGAGAGACACACAGCTCACATCCAGCCTATATTACTGGGAGAGACACACAGCTCCCATCCAGCCTATATTACTGGGAAAAACACACAGCTCCCATCCAGCCTATATTACTGGGAGAGACACACAGACCTCACATCCAGCCTATATTACTGGGAGAGACACACAGATCTCACATCCAGCCTATATTACTGGGAGAGACACACAGACCTCACATCCAGCCTATATTACTGGGAGAGACACACAGACCTCACATCCATCCTATATTACTGGGAGAGACACACAGCTCCCATACAGCCTATATTACTGGGAGAGACACACAGCTCCCATACAGCCTATATTACTGGGAGAGACACACAGACCTCACGTCCAGCCTATATTACTGGGAGAGACACATAGCTCCCATCCAGCCTATATTACTGGGAGAGACACACAGCTCCCATCCAGCCTATATTACTGGGAGAGACACACAGCTCCCATCCAGCCTATATTACTGGGAGAGACACACAGCTCCCATCCAGCCTATATTACTGGGAGAGACACACAGACCTCACATCCAGCCTATATTACTGGGAAAAACACACAGCTCCCATCCAGCCTATATTACTGGGAGAGACACACAAAGCTCACATCCAGCCTATATTACTGGGAGAGACACACAGACCTCACATCCAGCCTATATTACTGGGAGAGACACACAGAGCTCACATCCAGCCTATATTACTGGGAAAAACACACAGCTCCCATCCAGCCTACATTACTGGGAGAGACACACAGCTCCCATCCAGCCTATATTACTGGGAGAGACACACAGCTCCTATCCAGCCTATATTACTGGGAGAGACACACAGACCTCACATCCAGCCTATATTACTGGGAGAGACACACAAAGCTCACATCCAGCCTATATTACTGGGAGAGACACACAGACCTCACATCCAGCCTATATTACTGGGAGAGACACACAGACCTCACATCCAGCCTATATTACTGGGAGATACACACAGACCTCACATCTAGCCTATATTACTGGGAGAGACACACAGACCTCACATCCAAGCCTATATTACTGGGAGAGACACTCAGACCTCACATCCAGCGTATATTACTGGGAGAGACACACAGACCTCACATCCAGCCTATATTACTGGGAGAGACAAACAGACCTCACATCCAGCCTATATTACTGGGAGAGACACACAGCTCCCATCCAGCCTATATTACTGGGAGAGACACACAGACCTCACATCCAGCCTATATTACTGGGAGAGACACACAGAGCTCACATCCAGCCTATATTACTGGGAAAAACACACAGCTCCCATCCAGCCTATATTACTGGGAGAGGCACACAGCTCCCATCCAGCCTATATTACTGGGAGAGACACACAGACCTCACATCCAGCCTATATTACTGGGAGAGACACACAGCTCCCATCCAGCCTATATTACTGGGAGAGACACACAGACCTCACATCCAGCCTATATTACTGGGAGAGACACACAGAGCTCACATCCAGCCTATATTACTGGGAAAAACACACAGCTCCCATCCAGCCTATATTACTGGGAGAGGCACACAGCTCCCATCCAGCCTATATTACTGGGAGAGGCACACAGCTCCCATCCAGCCTATATTACTGGGAGAGGCACACAGCTCCCATCCAGCCTATATTACTGGGAGAGACACACAGACCTCACATCCAGCCTATACAGTTAGGTCCAGAAATCTTTGGCCAGTGACACAATTTTCTCGAGTTGGGCTCTGCATGCCACCACATTGGATGTGAAATGAAACCTCTACAACAGAATTCAAGTGCAGATTGTAACGTTTAATTTGAAGGTTTGAACAAAAATATCTGATAGAAATTGTAGGAATTGTCACATTTCTTTACAAACACTCCACATTTTAGGAGGTCAAAAGTAATTGGACAAATAAACCAAACCCAAACAAAATATTTTTATTTTCAATATTTTGTTGCGACTCCTTTGGAGGCAATCACTGCCTTAAGTCTGGAACCCATGGACATCACCAAACGCTGGGTTTCCTCCTTCTTAATGCTTTGCCCGGCCTTTACAGCCGCAGCCTTCAGGTCTTGCTTGTTTGTGGGTCTTTCCGTCTTAAGTCTGGATTTGAGCAAGTGAAATGCATGCTCAATTGGGTTAAGATCTGGTGATTGACTTGGCCATTGCAGAATGATCCACTTTTTTGCACTCATGAACTCCTGGGTAGCTTTGGCTGTATGCTTGGGGTCATTGTCCATCTGTACTATGAAGCGCCGTCCGATCAACTTTGCGGCATTTGGCTGAATCTGGGCTGAAAGTATATCCCGGTACACTTCAGAATTCATCCGGCTACTCTTGTCTGGTGTTATGTCATCAATAAACACAAGTGACCCAGTGCCATTGAAAGCCATGCATGCCCATGCCATCACGTTGCCTCCACCATGTTTTACAGAGGATGTGGTGTGCCTTGGATCATGTGCCGTTCCCTTTCTTCTCCAAACTTTTTTCTTCCCATCATTCTGGTACAGGTTGATCTTTGTCTCATCTGTCCATAGAATACTTTTCCAGAACTGAGCTGGCTTCATGAGGTGTTTTTCAGCAAATTTAACTCTGGCCTGTCTATTTTTGGAATTGATGAATGGTTTGCATCTAGATGTGAACGCTTTGTATTTACTTTCATGGAGTCTTCTCTTTACTGGTGACTTAGAGACAGATACACCTACTTCACTGAGAGTGTTCTGGACTTCAGTTGATGTTGTGAACGGGTTCTTCTTCACCAAAGAAAGTATGCGGCGATCATCCACCACTGTTGTCATCCGTGGACGCCCAGGCCTTTTTGCGTTCCCAAGCTCACCAGTCAATTCCTTTTTTCTCAGAATGTACCCGACTGTTAATTTTGCTACTCCAAGCATGTCTGCTATCTCTCTGATGGATTTTTTCTTTTTTTTCAGCCTCAGGATGTTCTGCTTCACCTCAATTGTGTCACGCTCCCCGGGTCCTCGGCTCCCCTTCCCGGGTCCCCTGCCCCGCTCCCCGGCTCACCTGCCACGCTCCCCGCGTCCCAGTCCCTTGTGCCCGTCCTTCCTGGGCTTCCTGGCCGCCGATCCCGGCGCCCGACGGCCTCCCAGGCCCTGCTCGGCTCCCCTGCGTCCTCCTCTCAGCCTCCTTCCCTGGCTTCTGGCACCCGGGCCGCGCGCACGCGCATTAGGGCGCGCGCGCGGTCACTGACCCTTTCTTAAAGGGCCAGCGCCCATTAACAGGAAATGAGGTTAGACAGGTACGGGGTATAAAGGGGGTTCTTGTCCAAGGGGGCGGGGCCTGATCTTCGTGTTTTCTGAGCTAGGAGTCAGGTCTCCTTGTGTTTTCCTGCCATACTTACGTATCTCTCTTCTAGAGCTGATCCCGCCTCGCCATCCAGTCCTGCTGAATCCCGAGCCCCGCACGCTGTCCGTCTGCCATCTGACAGTCCGTACCATCTCGGATCCCTGCGGTGACCTGTCATCTCGCTCCCAAGGTTCCGGACCCCGCCTGACATCATCTCGGCCTCCGAACCTGAGCTACGTCACCCGGACTACCATCTGTGACTCCGTGGTCCCAGGGACTCCTTCGCTACCTTCACTTGCACGGACTGTTCTGCTGCCCATCAGTGCTTCAGCTACCGGACTCCCTACCACCATCTTAGAGTTCGGTCCAGTGGATCCACCTCCTGGGTCTGCCCGACCGCCCGGCCCTGACAGTAAGATCAGGCCATGGATCCCGCTGCAGCACTATTGGCCCTGCAAGAGGAACTCCAACGCCAGCGTGAAGTCCAGACCCGCATGCTGCAATTTATGACCTCCGTGGACACTCGCCTGTACACATTACAAGCATCAATGACGCCTGCAGCACCCAGGTCTCCCACTAGGCAATCCACGGCTCCCGCACCAGTGGCAGCCGCGTCGGATGCTTCCCGACTCCGTTTGGCGTCACCTCCTCGTTATGCTGGAGATCCCAAGACCTGCAGGGGCTTCATAAACCAATGCTCCCTTCACTTCACGCAGCTGCCCCATCTGTTCGCCTCCGACCAAGCCAAGGTCGCCTTTATAATGTCTCACCTGGAGGGCGAGGCACTGGCGTGGATGAACCCCTTGTGGGAGAAGGAGGACCCCATGACCAAGGATCTTCAAGAGTTCCTGCAGGCCTTTCGCAGTACCTTTGACGAGCCGGGACGCGCCTCTGCGTCTGCTTCATCACTTCTCCGCCTACGTCAAGGAACACTGACGGTGGGCCAATACGCCATCCGTTTCCGCACTTTGGCTTCTGAACTCGGGTGGAATAATGAGGCCCTGACAGCCGCCTTCTGGGAAGGACTGTCAAGTCGCATCAAAGATGAGTTGGCGGGTCGTGACATGCCCTCCACCCTAGATGCCCTGATTGCCCTAGCCACGCGAGTGGACATTCGTTTTCAGGAGCGCTCCAAAGAGCTGGTTCGTGAGCGACGTGCGGTACGGCACTCCTCTCCGCCACAGAAGTCCTCTGTGCCACAGTCATCTACAGCTGGGATTCCTGTCCACGAACCCATGCAGGTTGATCGAGTACGACAGTCTGACCAACGTCGAGCAGAGCGGCTCGCCAAGGGCCTCTGCTTTTACTGCGGAGGGGACACACATCTCCTACGCTCCTGTCCGGAAAGGCCGGGAAACTCCAAAGCCTAGGGTTGGTAGGAGAGGCCACCCTAGGTGCTGGGACTCTCTCCGACCCAGTTATGTGGACGGTACAAGTATCAACAGGAGAGACGCGCTTCACGGCTGAGGCATACCTCGACTCCGGAGCAGCAGGCAATTTTATCCAGCAGGCCACGGTGGACAAATACCAGCTGCCTGTTACTCTACTCGAGAAGCCCCTACTGATTGCCTCGGTGGATGGGAGACCCCTCTCTGATACCATCTCCTGGATCACGAAGCCGGTGGAACTGCGTATCGGTGCTCTGCACACCGAGAACATCGCTCTCTACGTCCTTCCACACATGTCCCACCAAGTCCTGCTGGGACTTCCTTGGTTGCGAACACACGAACCCTCAGTCAACTGGGGTACTGGCGAAATCACCCGTTGGGGCTCTGCCTGTCATGAGAGATGTCTAAAGTCTATACAACCAGTCCGACGACCTCCGGTTCCTGAGAACCTACCGGGTCTGCCCTCGGCCTATTGGTCCTTCACGGACGTTTTTGACAAGAAGGAGTCTGAGGTACTTCCGCCACACCGTCCCTACGATTGCGCCATCGACCTGCTCCCAGGAACAACACCACCTCGAGGACGGATATATCCGTTGTCTCCAGCCGAAACCAGGGCCATGTCCACCTACATCATGGAAAGCCTGGCAAAGGGATTCATCCGGAGATCCTCCTCTCCTGCGGGAGCAGGCTTCTTCTTCGTTAAGAAGAAAGAGGGTGACCTTCGCCCATGCATTGACTACCGGGGCTTGAATCAGATTACTATAAAAAACAAGTACCCCCTACCGCTCATCCCCGAACTGTTCGATCGGCTCAGAGGAGCCCGTGTGTTCACCAAACTGGATCTTCGGGGTGCCTACAACCTAGTTCGTATCCGCTCTGGGGACGAATGGAAGACCGCGTTTAATACTCGCGATGGGCACTATGAATACTGTGTGATGCCCTTCGGTCTGTGTAACGCTCCTGCCGTATTCCAAGAACTGGTGAACGACATTTTTCGGGACCTCCTCTACGTATGTGTAGTAGTTTATCTGGATGACATTCTTGTTTTCTCTCCGGACCTCCAGACCCACAGAGAGAACGTAAAGCTGGTTCTACAAAGACTGAGAGAGAATCGTCTCTACGCCAAATATGAGAAGTGCGTCTTTGAGCAGTCTTCTCTTCCTTTCCTGGGATACATCATCTCGGGGACTGGGCTGCAGATGGATCCCAAGAAGGTCTCCGCCATTCTCAACTGGCCTCCCCCTTCTGGGCTGAAGGCAATCCAACGGTTCCTGGGATTTGCCAACTACTACCGCCAGTTTATTCCTCACTTCTCCGCCCTGACTGCTCCTCTCTCCGCTCTGACCAAAAAGGAGGCTAATCCAAAGGACTGGTCACCTGCGGCCGACGCCGCATTTTGCTCCCTGAAGCGAGCATTCGCCTCCTCTCCTGTACTCCACCGACCAGAGTTAAACCGCCAGTTCACCTTAGAGGTGGATGCTTCCTCCTCAGGAGCCGGAGCAGTGCTCATGCAAAAATCCTCCTCCGGGAAGATGGTGACTTGCGGTTTCTTCTCTAAAAGCTTCTCAGCACCTGAACGTAATTACACCATCGGTGACCGAGAGCTATTAGCGGTCAAACTGGCTCTGGAGGAGTGGCGCTACCTCCTGGAAGGAGCAGTGTACCCCGTGATTATCTACACGGACCACAAGAACCTGGAATACCTGCGGTCCGCTCAGCGACTGAACCCACGGCAAGCCAGGTGGTCCTTATTCTTTGCCAGGTTTGACTTCCAGCTTCATTTCCGACCCGCGGACAAGAATATACGCGCTGATGCCTTGTCTAGGTCTCTCATGCCCCTGGAGCAGGAGGAAGAGACTATCCAACCTATCATCTCTCCTAACAAGATTGTTCCGGTGGCTCCTGTCACTCTGGCCCAGATACCACCCGGGAAGACCTATGTCTCTGAGACCGACAGGGAAAAAGTGTTACACTGGGGTCATGCCTCGAAAACAGCCGGCCATGCAGGCCAGAAGAGAACATGGGGTGCGATTGTACGCCATTACTGGTGGCCATCCCTTCGCACGGACGTTGCCGCCTTTGTCTCTGCCTGCCCCTCTTGTGCCAGGAACAAGACGCCCAAACACCTGCCCTATGGCCGTCTTCTGCCTCTGCCGATACCCTCAGTTCCATGGCAACACATAGCGATGGACTTTATTACGGACTTGCCAGTATCCTCCGGACACACAGTCATATGGGTCGTGGTGGATCGGTTCTCCAAAATGGCTCACTTCGTCCCTATGCCCGGACTGCCCTCTGCTCAGGAACTCGCGGAAGCCTATATACAACACATCTTTCGCTTACATGGCTTTCCATCCCACATCGTGTCCGACAGGGGAACTCAGTTCACCTCCCGCTTCTGGAGGGCTCTCTGCAAACATCTGGGAGTGACTCTGGACTTTTCTTCCGCTTACCATCCTCAGTCTAATGGCCAAGTGGAGAGGGTCAATCAAATCTTGACATCCTTCTTACGTCACTATGTCAACGTCCATCACGACGACTGGTCCACGCTTCTGCCTTGGGCTGAGTTCTCCCATAACCACCACGTCAGTGAGTCGTCCTCCAAATCTCCCTTCCATGTCGTTTACGGACTACAGCCTTCCGTCCCGTTGCCTATATCCCCTTCTTCGGATGTCCCTGCTGCTGATACTGTAGCCCGTGACTTCGCTACCATTTGGGACTCTGTCAAGGCGTCCCTTGGGCGCGCTTCCCAGCGGATGAAGAAACACGCTGACAAAAGGCGTCTAGACCCTCCGTGTTTCTCTCCTGGTGACCTGGTCTGGCTTGCTTCCCAGTACATCCGACTGAAGATTCCTTCCTACAAGCTGGGTCCTCGCTACATCGGGCCGTTTAAGGTCCTCAGCAAGATCAATGAGGTCTCCTACAAACTGAAGCTTCCGGCCACGATGAGAATACCCAACTCCTTCCACGTCTCTCTCCTCAAGCCGGTGTTCCTTGGTCCCTTCTCCGCTGCTGCCAGCCCGGCTCCTCCTCCTATTGCTGAGGACGACATCTACGCGGTAAGAGATATCGTGGCCATGAAGACTGTTCGTGGCCGGCAGTTCTTCCTGGTGGACTGGGAGGGGTATGGTCCTGAGGATAGATCCTGGGAACCCAGGGAGAATGTGGGCACTCCTCTGATCCGTGCCTTCATGTCTCGGTTGCGGGGAGGGGGGCGTGGGGGGGGGGGGTACTGTCACGCTCCCCGGGTCCTCGGCTCCCCTTCCCGGGTCCCCTGCCCCGCTCCCCGGCTCACCTGCCACGCTCCCCGCGTCCCAGTCCCTTGTGCCCGTCCTTCCTGGGCTTCCTGGCCGCCGATCCCGGCGCCCGACGGCCTCCCAGGCCCTGCTCGGCTCCCCTGCGTCCTCCTCTCAGCCTCCTTCCCTGGCTTCTGGCACCCGGGCCGCGCGCACGCGCATTAGGGCGCGCGCGCGGTCACTGACCCTTTCTTAAAGGGCCAGCGCCCATTAACAGGAAATGAGGTTAGACAGGTACGGGGTATAAAGGGGGTTCTTGTCCAAGGGGGCGGGGCCTGATCTTCGTGTTTTCTGAGCTAGGAGTCAGGTCTCCTTGTGTTTTCCTGCCATACTTACGTATCTCTCTTCTAGAGCTGATCCCGCCTCGCCATCCAGTCCTGCTGAATCCCGAGCCCCGCACGCTGTCCGTCTGCCATCTGACAGTCCGTACCATCTCGGATCCCTGCGGTGACCTGTCATCTCGCTCCCAAGGTTCCGGACCCCGCCTGACATCATCTCGGCCTCCGAACCTGAGCTACGTCACCCGGACTACCATCTGTGACTCCGTGGTCCCAGGGACTCCTTCGCTACCTTCACTTGCACGGACTGTTCTGCTGCCCATCAGTGCTTCAGCTACCGGACTCCCTACCACCATCTTAGAGTTCGGTCCAGTGGATCCACCTCCTGGGTCTGCCCGACCGCCCGGCCCTGACAAATTGAGAGTTCCTTAGACCGCATGTTGTCTGGTCACGGCAACAGCTTCCAAATGCAAAACCACACACCTGTAATCAACCCCAGACCTTTTAACTACTTCATTGATTACAGGTTAACGAGGGAGACGCCTTCAGAGTTAATTGCAGCCCTTAGAGTCCCTTGTCCAATTACTTTTGGTCCCTTGAAAAAGAGGAGGCTATGCATTACAGAGCTATGATTCCTAAACCCTTTCTCCGATTTGGATGTGAAAACTCTCATATTGCAGCTGGGAGTGTGCACTTTCAGCCCATATTATATATAGAATTGTATTTCTGAACATGTTTTTGTAAACAGCTAAAATAACAAAACTTGTGTCACTGTCCAAATATTTCTGGACCTAACTGTATTACTGGGAGAGACACACAGCTCCCATCCAGCCTATTACTGGGAGAGACACACAGCTCCCATCCAGCCTATATTACTGGGAGATACACACAGACCTCACATCTAGCCTATATTACTGGGAGAGACACACAGACCTCACATCCAAGCCTATATTACTGGGAGAGACACTCAGACCTCACATCCAGCCTATATTACTGGGAGAGACACACAGCTCTCATCCAGCCTATATTACTGGGAGATACACACAGACCTCACATCTAGCCTATATTACTGGGAGAGACACACAGACCTCACATCCAAGCCTATATTACTGGGAGAGACACTCAGACCTCACATCCAGCCTATATTACTGGGAGAGACAAACAGACCTCACATCCAGCCTATATTACTGGGAGATACACACAGACCTCACATCTAGCCTATATTACTGGGAGATACACACAGACCTCACATCTAGCCTATATTACTGGGAGAGACACACAGACCTCACATCCAAGCCTATATTACTGGGAGAGACACTCAGACCTCACATCCAGCCTATATTACTGGGAGAGACAAACAGACCTCACATCCAGCCTATATTACTGGGAGAGACACACAGACCTCACATCCAGCCTATATTACTGGGAGAGACACACAGACCTCACATCCAGCCTATATTACTGGGAGAGACACACAGACCTCACATCCAGCCTATATTACTGGGAGAGACACACAGAGGTCACATCCAGCCTATATTACTGGGAAAGACACACAGAGCTCATATCCAGCCTATATTACTGGGAGAGACACACAGACTTCACATCCAGCCTATATTACTTGGAGACACACAGATCTCACATCCAGCCTATATTACTGGGAGAGACACACAGACCTCACATCCAGCCAATATTACTGGGAGAGACACACAGAGGTCACATCCAGCCTATATTACTGGGAGAGACACACAGACCTCACATCCAGCCTATATTACTGGGAGAGACACACAGAGGTCACATCCAGCCTATATTACTGGGAGAGACACACAGAGCTCACATCCAGCCTATATTACTGGGAGAGACACACAGACCTCACATCCAGCCTATATTACTGGGAGACACACAGAGCTCACATCCAGCCTATATTACTGGGAGAGACACACAGACCTCACATCCAGCCTGTATTACTGGGAGAGACACACAGAGGTCACATCCAGCCTATATTACTGGGAGAGACACACAGAGCTCACATCCAGCCTATATTACTGGGAGAGACACACAGACCTCACATCCAGCCTGTATTACTGGGAGAGCTCTGTGTGTCTCTCCCAGAAATATAGAATGGATGTGAGGTCTGTGTTTCTCTCCCAGTAATATAAGCTGGATGTGAGGTTTGTGAGTCTGAAGGCAGTAATATAAGCTGGATGTGAGGTTTGTGAGTCTGAAGGAAGAGGAGGACAGACGAGTCTGAAGGAAGGAGGAGGACAGAGGAGACTGAAGGAAGGAGGAGGACAGAGGAGTCTGAAGGAGGTAACAGGAAAGAAGAGTCTGAAGGAAGAGGAGGGAGAGTGTGTAGGAGGACAGAGGGGTCTGGAGGAGGAGGACAGAGGGGTCTGGAGGAGGAGGACAGAGGGGTCTGGAGGAGGAGAACAGAGGGGTCTGGAGGAGGAGAACAGAGGGGTCTGGAGGAGGAGAACAGAGGGGTCTGGAGGAGGAGAACAGAGGGGTCTGGAGGAGGAGAACAGAGGGGTCTGGAGGAGGAGAACAGAGGGGTCTGGAGGAGGAGAACAGAGGGGTCTGGAGGAGGAGAACAGAGGGGTCTGGAGGAGGAGAACAGAGGGGTCTGGAGGAGGAGAACAGAGGGGTCTGGAGGAGGAGGACAGAGGGGTCTGGAGGAGGAGGACAGAGGGGTCTGGAGGAGGAGGACAGAGGGGTCTGGAGGAGGAGGAAGAGAGAGGGCTCTGGAGGAGGACTGAGGGGTGTGGAGGAGGAGAACTGAGGGGTGTGGAGGGAGAGGACTGAGGGGTGTGGAGGGAGAGGACTGAGGGGTGTGGAGGGAGAGGACTGAGGGGTGTGGAGGGAGAGGACTGAGGGCTGTGGAGGGAGAGGACTGAGGGGTGTGGAGGGAGAAGACTGAGGGGTGTGGGGAGAGGACTGAGGGGTGTGGAGAGAGGACTGAGGGGTGTGGAGAGAGAGGACTGAGGGGTGTGGAGAGAGAGGACTGAGGGGTGTGGAGGGAAAGGACTGAGGAGTGTGGAGGGGGAGGACTGAGGGGTGTGGAGGGGGAGGACTGAGGGGTGTGGAGGAGGAGGACTGAGGGCTGTGGAGGAGGAGGACAGAGGGGTGTGGAGAAATAAGAAATAACGTTTGGAACTCCATTCTATGTCTGAACTGGGTGCAAAAACCTAAAAAACATCACTATGGGGAGATAAGGTATGCACACCAGTGACTATGGAAGGGGAATACATGCAATAGCAGAAACTGCTGTGTGAATACTGACATGACAAATGACAAATACTTTGGCGTAGTGTTGGGGTCTATTGCATTGATCAATTCAGTAGCTAAATTTCTCTTTATTCATATATTCATGGCAGTAATGCAGGTTCCATTTTTCACATTTCATTTTTACATAAAGCTATTGAATTTTTCATGTCAGTATTCACACAGCAGTTTCTGCTATTACATGTATTCCCCTTACATAGTCACTGGTGTGCATACCTTATCTCCCCATAGAGGGGTGTGGAGAGACTGGACAGAGGGGTGTGGAGGGTTAGGACTGGGGTGTGGAGGGGGAGAACTCAGGGGTATGCAGGAGGAGGACTAAGGGGTGTGGAGGAGGACAAAGAGGTGTGGAGAGGGAGGACTGAGGGGTATGGAGGGAAAGGACTGAGGAGTGTGGAGGGGGAGGACTGAGGGGTGTGGAGGGGGAGGACTGAGAGGTGTGGAGGAGGAGGACTGAGGGCTGTGGAGGAGGAGGACTGAGGGCTGTAGAGGAGGAGGACAGAGGGGTGTGGAGAGACTGGACAGAGGGGTGTGGAGGGTTAGGACTGGGGTGTGGAGGGGGAGAACTCAGGGGTATGTAGGAGGAGGACTAAGGGGTGTGGAGGAGGACTAAGAGGTGTGGAGGGGGAGGACTGAGGGGTGTGGAGGGAGAGGACTGAGAGGTGTGGAGGAGGAGGACTGAGGGCTGTGGAGGAGGAGGACTGAGGGCTGTGGAGGAGGAGGACTGAGGGCTGTGGAGGAGGAGGACAGAGGGGTGTGGAGAGACTGGACAGAGGGGTGTGGAGGGTGAAGGCTGAGGGGTGTGGAGGGAGAGAACTGAGGGGTGTGGAGGGACAAGACTGAGGGGTGTGGAGGGAGAAGACTGAGGGGTGTGGAGAGAGGACTGAGGGGTGTGGAGAGAGGACTGAGGGGTGTGGAGAGAGGACTGAGGGGTGTGGAGGAGGAGGACTGAGGGGTGTGGAGGAGGACTGAGAGGTGTGGAGAGAGAGGACTGAGGGGTGTGGAGGGAAAGGACTGAGGAGTGTGGAGGGGGAGGACTGAGGGCTGTGGAGGAGGAGGACTGAGGGCTGTGGAGGAGGAGGACTGAGGGCTGTGGAGGAGGAGGACTGAGGGCTGTGGAGGAGGAGGACAGAGGGGTGTGGAGAGACTGGACAGAGGGGTGTGGAGGGTTAGGACTGGGGTGTGGAGGGGGAGAACTCAGGGGTATGTAGGAGGAGGACTAAGGGGTGTGGAGGAGGACTAAGAGGTGTGGAGGGGGAGGACTGAGGGGTGTGGAGGGAGAGGACTGAGAGGTGTGGAGGAGGAGGACTGAGGGCTGTGGAGGAGGAGGACTGAGGGCTGTGGAGGAGGAGGACAGAGGGGTGTGGAGAGACTGGACAGAGGGGTGTGGAGGGTGAAGGCTGAGGGGTGTGGAGGGAGAGAACTGAGGGGTGTGGAGGGAGAAGACTGAGGGGTGTGGAGGGAGAAGACTGAGGGGTGTGGAGAGAGGACTGAGGGGTGTGGAGAGAGGACTAAGGGGTGTGGAGAGAGGACTGAGGGGTGTGGAGGAGGAGGACTGAGGGGTATGTAGGAGGAGGACTAAGGGGTGTGGAGGAGGACTGAGAGGTGTGGAGAGAGAGGACTGAGGGGTGTGGAGGGAAAGGACTGAGGAGTGTGGAGGGGGAGGACTGAGGGCTGTGGAGGAGGAGGACTGAGGGCTGTGGAGGAGGAGGACTGAGGGGTGTGGAGGAGGACTGAGGGGTGTGGAGGAGGACTGAGGGGTGTGGAGGAGGACTGAGGGGTGTGGAGGAGGACTGAGGGGTGTGGAGGAGGACTGAGGGGTGTGGAGGAGGACTGAGGAGTGTGGAGGAGGAGGACTGAGGGGTGTGGAGGAGGAGGACTGAGGGGTGTGGTGGAGGATTGAGGGGTGTGGTGGAGGACTGAGGGGTGTGGTGGAGGACTGAGGGGTGTGGAGGAGGACTGAGGGGTGTGGAGAAGCACTGAGGGGTGTGGAGGAGGACTGAGGGGTGTGGAGGAGGACTGAGGGGTGTGGAGGAGGACTGAGGGGTGTGGAGGAGGACTGAGGGGTGTGGAGGAGGACTGAGGGGTGTGGAGGAGGACTGAGGGGTGTGGAGGAGGACTGAGGGGTGTGGAGGAGGACTGAGAGGTGTGGAGGAGGACTGAGGGGTGTGGAGGAGGACTGAGGGGTGTGGAGGAGGACTGAGGGGTGTGGAGGAGGACTGAGGGGTGTGGAGGAGGACTGAGGAGTGTGGAGGAGGAGGACTGAGGGGTGTGGAGGAGGAGGACTGAGGGGTGTGGTGGAGGACTGAGGGGTGTGGTGGAGGACTGAGGGGTGTGGTGGAGGACTGAGGGGTGTAGAGGAGGACTGAGTGAGGGGTGTGGAGGAGGACTGAGGGGTGTGGAGGAAGACTGAGGGGTGTGGTGGGAACTGAGGAGTGTGGAGGGAGAGGACTGAGGGGTGTGGAGGGAGAGGACTGAGGGGTGTGGAGGGAGAGGACTGAGGGGTGTGGAGGGAGAGGACAGAGGGTTGTGGAGGGAGAGGACAGAGGGTTGTGGAGGGAGAGGACCGAGGGGTGTGGAGGGAGAGGACCGAGGGGTGTGGAGGGAGAGGACCAAGGGGTGTGGAGGGAGAGGACCGAGGGGTGTGGAGGGAGAGGACCGAGGGGTGTGGAGGAGGAGGACCGAGGGGTGTGGAGGAGGAGGACCGAGGGGTGTGGAGGGGGAGGACCGAGGGGTGTGGAGGGGGAGGACCGAGGGGTGTGGAGGGGGAGGACCGAGGGGTGTGGAGGGGGAGGACCGAGGGGTGTGGAGGGGGAGGACCGAGGGGTGTGGAGGGGGAGGACCGAGGGGTGTGGAGGGGGAGGACCGAGGGGTGTGGAGGGGAAGGCCCGAGGGGTGTGAAGGGAGAGGACCGAGGGGTGTGGAGGGAGAGGACCGAGGGGTGTGGAGGAGGAGGACAGAGGGTTGTGGAGGGAGAGGACTGAAGGGGGTGCAGGGAGAGGACTGAGGGGTGTGGAGGGAGAGGACTGAGGGGTGTGGAGGGAGAGGACTGAGGGGTGTGGAGGGGGAGGACTGAGGGGTGTGGAGGAAGAGGACTGAGGGGTGTGGAGGAAGAGGACTGAGGGGTGTGGAGGAAGAGGACTGAGGGGTGTGGAGGAAGAGGACTGAGGGGTGTGGAGGAAGAGGACTGAGGGGTGTGGAGGAGGAGGACTGAGGGGTGTGGAGGAGGAGGACTGAGGGGTGTGGAGGAGGAGGACTGAGGGGTGTGGAGGAAGAGGACTGAGGGGTGTGGAGGAGGAGGACTGAGGGGTGTGGAGGAGGAGGACTGAGGGGTGTGGAGGAGGAGGACTGAGGGGTGTGGAGGAGGAGGACTGAGGGGTGTGGAAGAGGAGGACTGAGGGGTGTGGAGGGGGAGGACTGAGGGGTGTGGAGGGGGAGGACTGAGGGGTGTGGAGGGGGAGGACTGAGGGGTGTGGAGGGGGAGGACTGAGGGGTGTGGAGGGGGAGGACTGAGGGGTGTGGAGGGGGAGGACTGAGGGGTGTGGAGGGGGAGGACTGAGGGGTGTGGAGGAGGAGGACTGAGGGGTGTGGAGGAGGAGGACTGAGGGGTGTGGAGGAGGAGGACTGAGGGGTGTGGAGGAGGACTGAGGGGTGTGGAGGAGGAGGACTGAGGGGTGTGGAGGAGGAGGACTGAGGGGTGTGGAGAGAGGGGACTGAGGAGTGTTGAGGGTGAGGGGTGTGGAGGGGGAGGACTGAGGGGTGTGGAGGAGGAGGACTGAGGAGTGTGGAGGAGGAGGACTGAGGGGTGTGGAGGAGGAGGACTGAGGGGTGTGGAGGACTGAAGGGTGTGGAGGGAGAGGACTGAGGGGTGTGCAGGGGGAGGTGGCGTTGTGGCGGTGCCTCGGTCGCTCCTTCCTCAGCCTCTATCAGCGCCGCTCCCTGATGATGTCTCTTTACAGTAGGACGTTGTGGCGGTGCCTCGGTCACTCCTTCCTCAGCCTCTATCAGCGCCGCTCCCTGATGATGTCTCTCTTTACAGTAAGACGTTGTGGCGGTGCCTCGGTCACTCCTTCCTCAGCCTCTATCAGCACCGCTCCCTGATGACGTCTCTTTACAGTAAGACGTTGTGGCGGTGCCTCGGTCGCTCCTTCCTCAGCCTCTATCAGCGCCGCTCCCTGATGACGTCTCTTTACAGTAAGACGTTGTGGCGGTGCCTCGGTCGCTCCTTCCTCAGCCTCTATCAGCGCCGCTCCCTGATGACGTCTCTTTACAGTAAGACGTTGTGGCGGTGCCTCGGTCACTCCTTCCTCAGCCTCTATCAGCGCTGCTCCCTGATGATGTCTCTTTACAGTAGGACGTTGTGGCGGTGCCTCGGTCACTCCTTCCTCAGCCTCTATCAGCGCCGCTCCCTGATGACGTCTCTTTACAGTAAGACGTTGTGGCGGTGCCTCGGTCGCTCCTTCCTCAGCCTCTATCAGCGCCGCTCCATGATGACGTCTCTTTACAGTAAGACGTTGTGGCGGTGCCTCGGTCACTCCTTCCCCAGCCTCTATCAGCGCCGCTCCCTGATGAAGTCTCTTTACAGTAAGACGTTGTGGCGGTGCCTCGGTCGCTCCTTCCTCAGCCTCTATCAGCGCCGCTCCCTGATGGCGTCTCTTTACAGTAAGACGTTGTGGCGGTGCCTCGGTCGCTCCTTCCTCAGCCTTTATCAGCGCCGCTCCCTGATGACGTCTCTTTACAGTAAGACGTTGTGGCGGTGCCTCGGTCGCTCCTTCCTCAGACTCTATCAGCGCCGCTCCCTGATGACGTCTCTTTACAGTAAGACGTTGTGGCGGTGCCTCGGTCACTCCTTCCTCAGCCTTTATCAGCGCCGCTCCCTGATGACGTCTCTCTTTACAGTAAGACGTTGTGGCGGTGCCTCGGTCGCTCCTTTCTCAGCCTCTATCAGCGCCGCTCCCTGATGACGTCTCTTTACAGTAAGACGTTGTGGCAGTGCCTCGGTCACTCCTTCCTCAGCCTCTATCAGCGCCGCTCCCTGATGACGTCTCTTTACAGTAAGACGTTGTGGCAGTGCCTCGGTCACTCCTTCCTCAGCCTCTATCAGCGCCGCTCCCTGATGACGTCTCTCTTTACAGTAAGACGTTGTGGCAGTGCCTCGGTCGCTCCTTCCTCAGCCTCTATCAGCGCCGCTCCCTGATGACGTCTCTTTACAGTAAGACGTTGTGGCGGTGCCTCGGTCACTCCTTCCTCAGCCTCTATCAGCGCCGCTCCCTGATGACGTCTCTTTACAGTAAGACGTTGTGGCGGTGCCTCGGTCACTCCTTCCTCAGCCTCTATCAGCGCCGCTCCCTGATGACGTCTCTTTACAGTAAGACGTTGTGGCGGTGCCTCGGTCACTCCTTCCTCAGCCTCTATCAGCGCCGCTCCCTGATGATGTCTCTTTACAGTAGGACGTTGTGGCGGTGCCTCGGTCACTCCTTCCTCAGCCTCTATCAGCGCCGCTCCCTGATGAAGTCTCTTTACAGTAAGACGTTGTGGCGGTGCCTCGGTCGCTCCTTCCTCAGCCTCTATCAGCGCCGCTCCCTGATGGCGTCTCTTTACAGTAAGACGTTGTGGCGGTGCCTCGGTCGCTCCTTCCTCAGCCTTTATCAGCGCCGCTCCCTGATGACGTCTCTTTACAGTAAGACGTTGTGGCGGTGCCTCGGTCGCTCCTTCCTCAGACTCTATCAGCGCCGCTCCCTGATGACGTCTCTTTACAGTAAGACGTTGTGGCGGTGCCTCGGTCACTCCTTCCTCAGCCTTTATCAGCGCCGCTCCCTGATGACGTCTCTCTTTACAGTAAGACGTTGTGGCGGTGCCTCGGTCGCTCCTTTCTCAGCCTCTATCAGCGCCGCTCCCTGATGACGTCTCTTTACAGTAAGACGTTGTGGCAGTGCCTCGGTCACTCCTTCCTCAGCCTCTATCAGCGCCGCTCCCTGATGACGTCTCTTTACAGTAAGACGTTGTGGCAGTGCCTCGGTCACTCCTTCCTCAGCCTCTATCAGCGCCGCTCCCTGATGACGTCTCTCTTTACAGTAAGACGTTGTGGCAGTGCCTCGGTCGCTCCTTCCTCAGCCTCTATCAGCGCCGCTCCCTGATGACGTCTCTTTACAGTAAGACGTTGTGGCGGTGCCTCGGTCACTCCTTCCTCAGCCTCTATCAGCGCCGCTCCCTGATGACGTCTCTTTACAGTAAGACGTTGTGGCGGTGCCTCGGTCACTCCTTCCTCAGCCTCTATCAGCGCCGCTCCCTGATGACGTCTCTTTACAGTAAGACGTTGTGGCGGTGCCTCGGTCACTCCTTCCTCAGCCTCTATCAGCGCCGCTCCCTGATGATGTCTCTTTACAGTAGGACGTTGTGGCGGTGCCTCGGTCACTCCTTCCTCAGCCTCTATCAGCGCCGCTCCCTGATGAAGTCTCTACAGTAAGACGTTGTGGCGGTGCCTCGGTCGCTCCTTCCTCAGCCTCTATCAGCGCCGCTCCCTGATGGCGTCTCTTTACAGTAAGACGTTGTGGCGGTGCCTCGGTCGCTCCTTCCTCAGCCTTTATCAGCGCCGCTCCCTGATGACGTCTCTTTACAGTAAGACGTTGTGGCGGTGCCTCGGTCGCTCCTTTCTCAGCCTCTATCAGCGCCGCTCCCTGATGACGTCTCTTTACAGTAAGACGTTGTGGCAGTGCCTCGGTCACTCCTTCCTCAGCCTCTATCAGCGCCGCTCCCTGATGACGTCTCTTTACAGTAAGACGTTGTGGCAGTGCCTCGGTCACTCCTTCCTCAGCCTCTATCAGCGCCGCTCCCTGATGACGTCTCTCTTTACAGTAAGACGTTGTGGCAGTGCCTCGGTCGCTCCTTCCTCAGCCTCTATCAGCGCCGCTCCCTGATGACGTCTCTTTACAGTAAGACGTTGTGGCGGTGCCTCGGTCACTCCTTCCTCAGCCTCTATCAGCGCCGCTCCCTGATGACGTCTCTTTACAGTAAGACGTTGTGGCGGTGCCTCGGTCACTCCTTCCTCAGCCTCTATCAGCGCCGCTCCCTGATGACGTCTCTCTTTACAGTAAGACGTTGTGGCGGTGCCTCGGTCACTCCTTCCTCAGCCTCTATCAGCGCCGCTCCCTGATGATGTCTCTTTACAGTAGGACGTTGTGGCGGTGCCTCGGTCACTCCTTCCTCAGCCTCTATCAGCGCCGCTCCCTGATGAAGTCTCTTTACAGTAGGACGTTGTGGCGGTGCCTCGGTCGCTCCTTCCTCAGCCTCTATCAGCGCCGCTCCCTGATGGCGTCTCTTTACAGTAAGACGTTGTGGCGGTGCCTCGGTCGCTCCTTCCTCAGCCTTTATCAGCGCCGCTCCCTGATGACGTCTCTTTACAGTAAGACGTTGTGGCGGTGCCTCGGTCGCTCCTTCCTCAGACTCTATCAGCGCCGCTCCCTGATGACGTCTCTTTACAGTAAGACGTTGTGGCGGTGCCTCGGTCACTCCTTCCTCAGCCTTTATCAGCGCCGCTCCCTGATGACGTCTCTGTTTACAGTAAGACGTTGTGGCGGTGCCTCGGTCGCTCCTTTCTCAGCCTCTATCAGCGCCGCTCCCTGATGACGTCTCTTTACAGTAAGACGTTGTGGCGGTGCCTCGGTCGCTCCTTTCTCAGCCTCTATCAGCGCCGCTCCCTGATGATGTCTCTTTACAGTAAGACGTTGTGGCGGTGCCTCGGTCGCTCCTTTCTCAGCCTCTATCAGCGCCGCTCCCTGATGACGTCTCTTTACAGTAAGGCTATGTGCGCACGTTGCGTACAAGCCCTGCAGAAATTTCTGCAGCGATCTGAAGAGCACATGTGCGCTTTAGATCGCTGCAGAAATGTCCGTAGTGAGCGCCGATTCCATGCGCTCTGCCTGCAGCTCCTCCCATAGACAGAGCAGGAGCTGCCGGCAAAGCGCAGGAAAGAAGTGACATGTCACTTCTTTTTGCGCAGCGCTTCGGCAGTAGCCGAAGCGCTGCGCTCTTAAACGCCACGTGCGCACGGCCCCTGCACAATCTCCATAGACTGTGCAGGGGCCGCAGGACGCATGCAGTTACGCTGCGCTGCAAAGCGCAGCGTAACTGCATGTTTTTACGCAACGTGCGCACATAGCCTAAGACGTTGTGGCAGTGCCTCGGTCACTCCTTCCTCAGCCTCTATCAGCGCCGCTCCCTGATGACGTCTCTTTACAGTAAGACGTTGTGGCGGTGCCTCGGTCACTCCTTCCTCAGCCTCTATCAGCGCCGCTCCCTGATGACGTCTCTCTTTACAGTAAGACGTTGTGGCAGTGCCTCGGTCGCTCCTTCCTCAGCCTCTATCAGCGCCGCTCCCTGATGACGTCTCTTTACAGTAAGACGTTGTGGCGGTGCCTCGGTCACTCCTTCCTCAGCCTCTATCAGCGCCGCTCCCTGATGACGTCTCTTTACAGTAAGACGTTGTGGCGGTGCCTCGGTCACTCCTTCCTCAGCCTCTATCAGCGCCGCTCCCTGATGACGTCTCTCTTTACAGTAAGACGTTGTGGCGGTGCCTCGGTCGCTCCTTCCTCAGCCTCTATCAGCGCCGCTCCCTGATGACGTCTATTTACAGTAAGACGTTGTGGCGGTGCCTCGGTCGCTCCTTCCTCAGCCTCTATCAGCGCCGCTCCCTGATGACATCTCTCTTTACAGTAAGACGTTGTGGCGGTGCCTCGGTCGCTCCTTCCTCAGCCTCTATCAGCGCCGCTCCCTGATGATGTCTCTTTACAGTAAGACGTTGTGGCGGTGCCTCGGTCGCTCCTTCCCCAGCCTCTATCAGCGCCGCTCCCTGATGACGTCTCTCTTTACAGTAAGACGTTGTGGCGGTGCCTCGGTCACTCCTTCCTCAGCCTCTATCAGCGCCGCTCCCTGATGACGTCTCTCTTTACAGTAAGACGTTGTGGCGGTGCCTCGGTCACTCCTTCCCCAGCCTCTATCAGCGCCGCTCCCTGATGACGTCTCTCTTTACAGTAAGACGTTGTGGCGGTGCCTCGGTCGCTCCTTCCTCAGCCTCTATCAGAGTCGCTCCCTGATGACGTCTCTTTACAGTAAGATGTTGTGGCGGTGCCTCGGTCACTCCTTCCTCAGCCTCTATCAGCGCCGCTCCCTGATGACGTCTCTTTACAGTAAGACGTTGTGGCGGTGCCTCGGTCACTCCTTCCCCAGCCTCTATCAGCGCCGCTCCCTGATGACGTCTCTCTTTACAGTAAGACGTTGTGGCGGTGCCTCGGTCACTCCTTCCTCAGCCTCTATCAGCGCCGCTCCCTGATGATGTCTCTTTACAGTAAGACGTTGTGGTGGTGCCTCGGTCGCTCCTTTCTCAGCCTCTATCAGCGCCACTCCCTGATGACGTCTCTTTACAGTAAGACGTTGTGGCGGTGCCTCGGTCGCTCCTTCCTCAGCCTCTATCAGCGCCGCTCCCTGATGACGTCTCTTTACAGTAAGACGTTGTGGCGGTGCCTCGGTCACTCCTTCCTCAGCCTCTATCAACGCCGCTCCCTGATGACGTCTCTTTACAGTAAGACGTTGTGGCGGTGCCTCGGTCGCTCCTTCCCCAGCCTCTATCAGCGCCGCTCCCTGATGACGTCTCTTTACAGTAAGACGTTGTGGCGGTGCCTCGGTCGCTCCTTCCTCAGCCTCTATCAGCGCCGCTCCCTGATGACGTCTCTTTACAGTAAGACGTTGTGGCGGTGCCTCGGTCGCTCCTTCCTCAGCCTCTATCAGCGCCGCTCCATGATGACGTCTCTTTACAGTAAGACGTTGTGGCGGTGCCTCGGTCGCTCCTTCCTCAGCCTCTATCAGCGCCGCTCCCTGATGACGTCTCTTTACAGTAAGACGTTGTGGCGGTGCCTCGGTCGCTCCTTCCTCAGCCTCTATCAGCGCCGCTCCCTGATGACGTCTCTTTACACTAAGACGTTGTGGCGGTGCCTCGGTCGCACCTTCCTCAGCCTCTATCAGCGCCGCTCCCTGATGACGTCTCTTTATAGTAAGACATTGTGGCGGTGTCTCGGTCACTCCTTCCTCAGCCTCTATCAGCGCCGCTCCCTGATGACGTCTCTTTACAGTAAGACGTTGTGGCGGTGCCTCGGTCGCTCCTTCCCCAGCCTCTATCAGCGCCGCTCCTTGATGACGTCTCTTTACAGTAAGACGTTGTGGCGGTGCCTCGGTCACTCCTTCCTCAGCCTCTATCAGCACCGCTCCCTGATGATGTCTCTTTACAGTAAGACATTGTGGCGGTGCCTCGGTCACTCCTTCCTCAGCCTCTATCAGCGCCGCTCCCTGATGACGTCTCTCTTTACAGTAAGACGTTGTGGCGGTGCCTCGGTCGCCCCTTCCTCAGCCTCTATCAGCGCCGCTCCCTGATGATGTCCCTTTACTGTAAGATGTTGTGGCGGTGCCTCGGTCACTCCTTCCTCAGCCTCTATCAGCGCCGCTCCCTGATGATGTCTCTTTACAGTGAGACGTTGTGGCGGTTCCTCGGTCGCTCCTTCCCCAGCCTCTATCAGCGCCGCTCCCTGATGACGTCTCTCTTTACAGTAAGACGTTGTGGCGGTGCCTCGGTCGCTCCTTCCCCAGCCTCTATCAGCGCCGCTCCCTGATGACGTCTCTCTTTACAGTAAGACGTTGTGGCGGTGCCTCGGTCGCTCCTTCCCCAGCCTCTATCAGCGCCGCTCCCTGATGACGTCTCTTTACAGTAAAACGTTGTGGCGGTGCCTCGGTCACTCCTTCCCCAGCCTCTATCAGCGCCGCTCCCTGATGACGTCTCTCTTTACAGTAAGACGTTGTGGCGGTGCCTCGGTCACTCCTTCCCCAGCCTCTATCAGCGCCGCTCCCTGATGACGTCTCTTTACAGTAAGACGTTGTGGTGGTGCCTCGGTCACTCATTCCCCAACCTCTATCAGCGCCGCTCCTTGATGATGTCTCTTTACAGTAAGACGTTGTGGCGGTGCCTCGGTCGCTCCTTCCCCAGCCTCTATCAGCGCTGCTCCCTGATGACGTCTCTCTTTACAGTAAGACGTTGTGGCGGTGCCTCGGTCGCTCCTTCCCCAGCCTCTATCAGCGCCGCTCCCTGATGACGTCTCTCTTTACAGTAAGACGTTGTGGCGGTGCCTCGGTCGCTCCTTTCTCAGCCTCTATCAGCGCCGCTCCCTGATGACGTCTCTCTTTACAGTAAGACGTTGTGGCGGTGCCTCGGTCGCTCCTTCCTCAGCCTCTATCAGCGCCGCTCCCTGATGACGTCTCTTTACAGTAAGACGTTGTGGCGGTGCCTCGGTCACTCCTTCCTCAGCCTCTATCAGCGCCGCTCCCTGATGACGTCTCTTTACAGTAAGACGTTGTGGCGGTGCCTCGGTCGCTCCTTCCCCAGCCTTTATCAGCGCCGCTCCCTGATGACGTCTCTTTACAGTAAGACGTTGTGGCAGTGCCTCGGTCGCTCCTTCCCCAGCCTCTATCAGCGCCGCTCCCTGATGACAACTCTTTACAGTAAGACGTTGTGGCGGTGCCTCGGTCACTCCTTTCTCAGCCTCTATCAGCACCGCTCCCTGATGACATCTCTCTTTACAGTAAGACGTTGTGGCGGTGCCTCGGTCACTCCTTCCCCAGCCTCTATCAGCGCCGCTCCCTGATGACGTCTCTTTACAGTAAGACGTTGTGGCGGTGCCTCGGTCGCTCCTTCCTCAGCCTCTATCAGCGCTGCTCCCTGATGATGTCTCTTTACAGTAAGACGTTGTGGCGGTGCCTCGGTCACTCCTTCCCCAGCCTCTATCAGCGCCGCTCCCTGATGACGTCTCTTTACAGTAAGACGTTGTGGCGGTGCGTCGGTCGCTCCTTTCTCAGCCTCTATCAGCGCCGCTCCCTGATGACGTCTCTCTTTACAGTAAGACGTTGTGGCGGTGCCTCGGTCGCTCCTTCCTCAGCCTCTATCAGCGCCGCTCCCTGATGACGTCTCTTTACAGTAAGACGTTGTGGCGGTGCCTCGGTCACTCCTTCCTCAGCCTTTATCATTGCCGCTCCCTGATGACGTCTCTTTACAGTAAGACGTTGTGGCGGTGCCTCGGTCGCTCCTTCCTCAGCCTCTATCAGCGCCGCTCTCTGATGACGTCTCTTTACAGTAAGACGTTGTGGCGGAGCCTCGGTCGCTCCTTCCCCAGCCTCTATCAGCGCCGCTCCCTGATGACGTCTCTTTACAGTAAGACGTTGTGGCGGTGCCTCGGTAACTCCTTCCTCAGCCTCTATCAGCGCCGCTCTCTGATGACGTCTCTTTACAGTAAGACGTTGTGGCGGTGCCTCGGTCGCTCCTTCCCCAGCCTCTATCAGCGCCGCTCCCTGATGACGTCTCTTTACAGTAAGACGTTGTGGCGGTGCCTCGGTCGCTCCTTCCCCAGCCTCTATCAGCGCCGCTCCCTGATGACGTCTCTTTACAGTAAGACGTTGTGGCGGTGCCTCGGTAACTCCTTCCTCAGCCTCTATCAGCGCCGCTCCCTGATGACGTCTCTCTTTACAGTAAGACGTTGTGGCGGTGCCTCGGTCGCTCCTTCCTCAGCCTCTATCAGCGCCGCTCCCTGATGACGTCTCTTTACAGTAAGACGTTGTGGCGGTGCCTCGGTCGCTCCTTCCCCAGCCTCTATCAGCGCCGCTCCCTGATGACGTCTCTTTACAGTAAGACGTTGTGGCGGTGCCTCGGTCGCTCCTTCCTCAGCCTCTATCAGCGTCGCTCCCTGATGACGTCTCTTTACAGTAAGACGTTGTGGCGGTGCCTCGGTCGCTCCTTCCTCAGCCTCTATCAGCGCCGCTCCCTGATGACGTCTCTTTACAGTGAGACGTTGTGGCGGTGCCTCGGTCGCTCCTTCCTCAGCCTCTATCAGCGCCGCTCCCTGATGACGTCTCTTTACAGTAAGACGTTGTGGCGGTGCCTCGGTCGCTCCTTCCTCAGCCTCTATCAGCGCCGCTCCATGATGACGTCTCTTTACAGTAAGACGTTGTGGCGGTGCCTCGGTCGCTCCTTCCTCAGCCTCTATCAGCGCCGCTCCCTGATGACGTCTCTTTACAGTAAGACGTTGTGGCGGTGCCTCGGTCGCTCCTTCCTCAGCCTCTATCAGCGCCGCTCCCTGATGACGTCTCTTTACAGTAAGACGTTGTGGTGGTGCCTTGGTCACTCCTTCCTCAGCCTCTATCAGCGCCGCTCCCTGATGACGTCTCTTTACAGTAAGACGTTGTGGCGGTGCCTCGGTCGCTCCTTCCCCAGCCTTTATCAGCGCCGCTCCCTGATGACGTCTCTTTACAGTAAGACGTTGTGGCAGTGCCTCGGTCGCTCCTTCCCCAGCCTCTATCAGCGCCGCTCCCTGATGACGTCTCTTTACAGTAAGACGTTGTGGTGGTGCCTCGGTCGCTCCTTCCTCAGCCTCTATCAGCGCCGCTCCCTGATGACGTCTCTTTACAGTAAGACGTTGTGGCGGTGCCTCGGTCGCTCCTTCCTCAGCCTCTATCAGCGCTGCTCCCTGATGATGTCTCTTTACAGTAAGACGTTGTGGCGGTGCCTCGGTCACTCCTTCCTCAGCCTCTATCAGCGCTGCTCCCTGATGATGTCTCTTTACAGTAAGACGTTGTGGTGGTGCCTCGGTCGCTCCTTCCCCAGCCTCTATCAGCGCCGCTCCCTGATGACGTCTCTTTACAGTAAGACGTTGTGGCGGTGCCTCGGTCACTCCTTCCCCAGCCTCTATCAGCGCCGCTCCCTGATGACGTCTCTTTACAGTAAGACGTTGTGGCGGTGCCTCGGTCGCTCCTTCCTCAGCCTCTATCAGCGCTGCTCCCTGATGATGTCTCTTTACAGTAAGACGTTGTGGCGGTGCCTCGGTCAATCCTTCCCCAGCCTCTATCAGCGCCGCTCCCTGATGACGTCTCTTTACAGTAAGACGTTGTGGCGGTGCGTCGGTCGCTCCTTTCTCAGCCTCTATCAGCGCCGCTCCCTGATGACGTCTCTCTTTACAGTAAGACGTTGTGGCGGTGCCTCGGTCGCTCCTTCCTCAGCCTCTATCAGCGCCGCTCCCTGATGACGTCTCTTTACAGTAAGACGTTGTGGCGGTGCCTCGGTCACTCCTTCCTCAGCCTTTATCAGCGCCGCTCCCTGATGACGTCTCTTTACAGTAAGACGTTGTGGCGGTGCCTCGGTCGCTCCTTCCTCAGCCTCTATCAGCGCCGCTCTCTGATGACGTCTCTTTACAGTAAGACGTTGTGGCGGTGCCTCGGTCACTCCTTCCTCAGCCTCTATCAGCGCCGCTCCCTGATGACGTCTCTTTACAGTAAGACGTTGTGGCGGTGCCTTGGTCACTCCTTCCTCAGCCTCTATCAGCGCCGCTCCCTGATGACGTCTCTTTACAGTAAGACGTTGTGGCGGTGCCTCGGTCGCTCCTTCCCCAGCCTTTATCAGCGCCGCTCCCTGATGACGTCTCTTTACAGTAAGACGTTGTGGCGGTGCCTCGGTCACTCCTTCCCCAGCCTCTATCAGCGCCGCTCCCTGATGACGTCTCTTTACAGTAAGACGTTGTGGCGGTGCCTCGGTCGCTCCTTCCTCAGCCTCTATCAGCGCTGCTCCCTGATGATGTCTCTTTACAGTAAGACGTTGTGGCGGTGCCTCGGTCACTCCTTCCCCAGCCTCTATCAGCGCCGCTCCCTGATGACGTCTCTTTACAGTAAGACGTTGTGGCGGTGCGTCGGTCGCTCCTTTCTCAGCCTCTATCAGCGCTGCTCCCTGATGACGTCTCTCTTTACAGTAAGACGTTGTGGCGGTGCCTCGGTCGCTCCTTCCTCAGCCTCTATCAGCGCCGCTCCCTGATGACGTCTTTTTACAGTAAGACGTTGTGGCGGTGCCTCGGTCACTCCTTCCTCAGCCTTTATCAGCGCCGCTCCCTGATGACGTCTCTTTACAGTAAGACGTTGTGGCGGTGCCTCGGTCGCTCCTTCCTCAGCCTCTATCAGCGCCGCTCCCTGATGACGTCTCTTTACAGTAAGACGTTGTGGCGGTGCCTCGGTCGCTCCTTCCTCAGCCTCTATCAGCGCCGCTCTCTGATGACGTCTCTTTACAGTAAGACGTTGTGGCGGTGCCTCGGTCGCTCCTTCCCCAGCCTCTATCAGCGCCGCTCCCTGATGACGTCTCTTTACAGTAAGACGTTGTGGCGGTGCCTCGGTCGCTCCTTCCCCAGCCTCTATCAGCGCCGCTCCCTGATGACGTCTCTTTACAGTAAGACGTTGTGGCGGTGCCTCGGTAACTCCTTCCTCAGCCTCTATCAGCGCCGCTCTCTGATGACGTCTCTTTACAGTAAGACGTTGTGGCGGTGCCTCGGTCGCTCCTTCCCCAGCCTCTATCAGCGCCGCTCCCTGATGACGTCTCTTTACAGTAAGACGTTGTGGCGGTGCCTCGGTCGCTCCTTCCCCAGCCTCTATCAGCGCCGCTCCCTGATGACGTCTCTTTACAGTAAGACGTTGTGGCGGTGCCTCGGTAACTCCTTCCTCAGCCTCTATCAGCGCCGCTCCCTGATGACGTCTCTCTTTACAGTAAGACGTTGTGGCGGTGCCTCGGTCGCTCCTTCCTCAGCCTCTATCAGCGCCGCTCCCTGATGACGTCTCTTTACAGTAAGACGTTGTGGCGGTGCCTCGGTCGCTCCTTCCCCAGCCTCTATCAGCGCCGCTCCCTGATGACGTCTCTTTACAGTAAGACGTTGTGGCGGTGCCTCGGTCGCTCCTTCCTCAGCCTCTATCAGCGCCGCTCCCTGATGACGTCTCTTTACAGTAAGACGTTGTGGCAGTGCCTCGGTAACTCCTTCCTCAGCCTCTATCAGCGCCGCTCCCTGATGACGTCTCTCTTTACAGTAAGACGTTGTGGCGGTGCCTCGGTCACTCCTTCCTCAGCCTCTATCAGCGCCGCTCCCTGATGACGTCTCTTTACAGTAAGACGTTGTGGCGGTGCCTCGGTCGCTCCTTCCTCAGCCTCTATCAGCGCCGGCCCCTGATGGCGTCTCTTTACAGTAAGACGTTGTGGCGGTGCCTCGGTCACTCCTTCCTCAGCCTCTATCAGCGCCGCTCCCTGATGACGTCTCTCTTTACAGTAAGACGTTGTGGCGGTGCCTCGGTCACTCCTTCCTCAGCCTTTATCAGCGCCGCTCCCTGATGACGTCTCTTTACAGTAAGACGTTGTGGCGGTGCCTCGGTCACTCCTTCCTCAGCCTTTATCATTGCCGCTCCCTGATGACGTCTCTTTACAGTAAGACGTTGTGGCGGTGCCTCGGTCGCTCCTTCCCCAGCCTCTATCAGCGCCGCTCTCTGATGACGTCTCTTTACAGTAAGACGTTGTGGCGGTGCCTCGGTCGCTCCTTCCCCAGCCTCTATCAGCGCCGCTCCCTGATGACGTCTCTTTACAGTAAGACGTTGTGGCGGTGCCTCGGTCGCTCCTTCCCCAGCCTCTATCAGCGCCGCTCCCTGATGACGTCTCTTTACAGTAAGACGTTGTGGCGGTGCCTCGGTCGCTCCTTCCCCAGCCTCTATCAGCGCCGCTCCCTGATGACGTCTCTTTACAGTAAGACGTTGTGGCGGTGCCTCGGTAACTCCTTCCTCAGCCTCTATCAGCGCCGCTCCCTGATGACGTCTCTCTTTACAGTAAGACGTTGTGGCGGTGCCTCGGTCGCTCCTTCCTCAGCCTCTATCAGCGCCGCTCCCTGATGACGTCTCTTTACAGTAAGACGTTGTGGCGGTGCCTCGGTCGCTCCTTCCCCAGCCTCTATCAGCGCCGCTCCCTGATGACGTCTCTTTACAGTAAGACGTTGTGGCGGTGCCTCGGTCGCTCCTTCCTCAGCCTCTATCAGCGTCGCTCCCTGATGACGTCTCTTTACAGTAAGACGTTGTGGCGGTGCCTCGGTCGCTCCTTCCTCAGCCTCTATCAGCGCCGCTCCCTGATGACGTCTCTTTACAGTGAGACGTTGTGGCGGTGCCTCGGTCGCTCCTTCCTCAGCCTCTATCAGCGCCGCTCCCTGATGACGTCTCTTTACAGTAAGACGTTGTGGCGGTGCCTCGGTCGCTCCTTCCTCAGCCTCTATCAGCGCCGCTCCATGATGACGTCTCTTTACAGTAAGACGTTGTGGCGGTGCCTCGGTCGCTCCTTCCTCAGCCTCTATCAGCGCCGCTCCCTGATGACGTCTCTTTACAGTAAGACGTTGTGGCGGTGCCTCGGTCGCTCCTTCCTCAGCCTCTATCAGCGCCGCTCCCTGATGACGTCTCTTTACAGTAAGACGTTGTGGTGGTGCCTTGGTCACTCCTTCCTCAGCCTCTATCAGCGCCGCTCCCTGATGACGTCTCTTTACAGTAAGACGTTGTGGCGGTGCCTCGGTCGCTCCTTCCCCAGCCTTTATCAGCGCCGCTCCCTGATGACGTCTCTTTACAGTAAGACGTTGTGGCAGTGCCTCGGTCGCTCCTTCCCCAGCCTCTATCAGCGCCGCTCCCTGATGACGTCTCTTTACAGTAAGACGTTGTGGTGGTGCCTCGGTCGCTCCTTCCTCAGCCTCTATCAGCGCCGCTCCCTGATGACGTCTCTTTACAGTAAGACGTTGTGGCGGTGCCTCGGTCGCTCCTTCCTCAGCCTCTATCAGCGCTGCTCCCTGATGATGTCTCTTTACAGTAAGACGTTGTGGCGGTGACTCGGTCACTCCTTCCTCAGCCTCTATCAGCGCTGCTCCCTGATGATGTCTCTTTACAGTAAGACGTTGTGGTGGTGCCTCGGTCGCTCCTTCCCCAGCCTCTATCAGCGCCGCTCCCTGATGACGTCTCTTTACAGTAAGACGTTGTGGCGGTGCCTCGGTCACTCCTTCCCCAGCCTCTATCAGCGCCGCTCCCTGATGACGTCTCTTTACAGTAAGACGTTGTGGCGGTGCCTCGGTCGCTCCTTCCTCAGCCTCTATCAGCGCTGCTCCCTGATGATGTCTCTTTACAGTAAGACGTTGTGGCGGTGCCTCGGTCACTCCTTCCCCAGCCTCTATCAGCGCCGCTCCCTGATGACGTCTCTTTACAGTAAGACGTTGTGGCGGTGCGTCGGTCGCTCCTTTCTCAGCCTCTATCAGCGCCGCTCCCTGATGACGTCTCTCTTTACAGTAAGACGTTGTGGCGGTGCCTCGGTCGCTCCTTCCTCAGCCTCTATCAGCGCCGCTCCCTGATGACGTCTCTTTACAGTAAGACGTTGTGGCGGTGCCTCGGTCACTCCTTCCTCAGCCTTTATCAGCGCCGCTCCCTGATGACGTCTCTTTACAGTAAGACGTTGTGGCGGTGCCTCGGTCGCTCCTTCCTCAGCCTCTATCAGCGCCGCTCTCTGATGACGTCTCTTTACAGTAAGACGTTGTGGCGGTGCCTCGGTCACTCCTTCCTCAGCCTCTATCAGCGCCGCTCCCTGATGACGTCTCTTTACAGTAAGACGTTGTGGCGGTGCCTTGGTCACTCCTTCCTCAGCCTCTATCAGCGCCGCTCCCTGATGACGTCTCTTTACAGTAAGACGTTGTGGCGGTGCCTCGGTCGCTCCTTCCCCAGCCTTTATCAGCGCCGCTCCCTGATGACGTCTCTTTACAGTAAGACGTTGTGGCGGTGCCTCGGTCACTCCTTCCCCAGCCTCTATCAGCGCCGCTCCCTGATGACGTCTCTTTACAGTAAGACGTTGTGGCGGTGCCTCGGTCGCTCCTTCCTCAGCCTCTATCAGCGCTGCTCCCTGATGATGTCTCTTTACAGTAAGACGTTGTGGCGGTGCCTCGGTCACTCCTTCCCCAGCCTCTATCAGCGCCGCTCCCTGATGACGTCTCTTTACAGTAAGACGTTGTGGCGGTGCGTCGGTCGCTCCTTTCTCAGCCTCTATCAGCGCCGCTCCCTGATGACGTCTCTCTTTACAGTAAGACGTTGTGGCGGTGCCTCGGTCGCTCCTTCCTCAGCCTCTATCAGCGCCGCTCCCTGATGACGTCTTTTTACAGTAAGACGTTGTGGCGGTGCCTCGGTCACTCCTTCCTCAGCCTTTATCAGCGCCGCTCCCTGATGACGTCTCTTTACAGTAAGACGTTGTGGCGGTGCCTCGGTCGCTCCTTCCTCAGCCTCTATCAGCGCCGCTCCCTGATGACGTCTCTTTACAGTAAGACGTTGTGGCGGTGCCTCGGTCGCTCCTTCCTCAGCCTCTATCAGCGCCGCTCTCTGATGACGTCTCTTTACAGTAAGACGTTGTGGCGGTGCCTCGGTCGCTCCTTCCCCAGCCTCTATCAGCGCCGCTCCCTGATGACGTCTCTTTACAGTAAGACGTTGTGGCGGTGCCTCGGTCGCTCCTTCCCCAGCCTCTATCAGCGCCGCTCCCTGATGACGTCTCTTTACAGTAAGACGTTGTGGCGGTGCCTCGGTAACTCCTTCCTCAGCCTCTATCAGCGCCGCTCTCTGATGACGTCTCTTTACAGTAAGACGTTGTGGCGGTGCCTCGGTCGCTCCTTCCCCAGCCTCTATCAGCGCCGCTCCCTGATGACGTCTCTTTACAGTAAGACGTTGTGGCGGTGCCTCGGTCGCTCCTTCCCCAGCCTCTATCAGCGCCGCTCCCTGATGACGTCTCTTTACAGTAAGACGTTGTGGCGGTGCCTCGGTAACTCCTTCCTCAGCCTCTATCAGCGCCGCTCCCTGATGACGTCTCTCTTTACAGTAAGACGTTGTGGCGGTGCCTCGGTCGCTCCTTCCTCAGCCTCTATCAGCGCCGCTCCCTGATGACGTCTCTTTACAGTAAGACGTTGTGGCGGTGCCTCGGTCGCTCCTTCCCCAGCCTCTATCAGCGCCGCTCCCTGATGACGTCTCTTTACAGTAAGACGTTGTGGCGGTGCCTCGGTCGCTCCTTCCTCAGCCTCTATCAGCGCCGCTCCCTGATGACGTCTCTTTACAGTAAGACGTTGTGGCGGTGCCTCGGTCGCTCCTTCCTCAGCCTCTATCAGCGCCGCTCCCTGATGACGTCTCTTTACAGTAAGACGTTGTGGCGGTGCCTCGGTCGCTCCTTCCTCAGCCTCTATCAGCGCCGCTCCCTGATGACGTCTCTTTACAGTGAGACGTTGTGGCGGTGCCTCGGTCGCTCCTTCCTCAGCCTCTATCAGCGCCGCTCCCTGATGACGTCTCTCTTTACAGTAAGACGTTGTGGCGGTGCCTCGGTCGCTCCTTCCTCAGCCTTTATCAGCGCCGCTCCCTGATGACGTCTCTTTACAGTAAGACGTTGTGGCGGTGCCTCGGTCGCTCCTTTCTCAGCCTCTATCAGCGCCGCTCCCTGATGACGTCTCTTTACAGTAAGACGTTGTGGCGGTGCCTCGGTCACTCCTTCCTCAGCCTCTATCAGCGCCGCTCCCTGATGACGTCTCTCTTTACAGTAAGACGTTGTGGCGGTGCCTCGGTCGCTCCTTCCTCAGCCTCTATCAGCGCCGCTCCCTGATGACGTCTCTTTACAGTAAGACGTTGTGGCGGTGCCTCGGTAACTCCTTCCTCAGCCTTTATCAGCGCCGCTCCCTGATGACGTCTCTTTACAGTAAGACGTTGTGGCGGTGCCTCGGTCACTCCTTCCTCAGCCTCTATCAGCGCCGCTCCCTGATGATCTCTCTCTTTACAGTAAGACGTTGTGGCGGTGCCTCGGTCACTCCTTCCTCAGCCTCTATCAGCGCCGCTCCCTGATGACGTCTCTTTACAGTAAGACGTTGTGGCGGTGCCTCGGTCACTCCTTCCCCAGCCTCTATCAGCGCCGCTCCCTGATGACGTCTCTCTTTACAGTAAGACGTTGTGGCGGTGCCTCGGTCGCTCCTTCCCCAGCCTCTATCAGCGCCGCTCCCTGATGACGTCTCTCTTTACAGTAAGACGTTGTGGCGGTGCCTCGGTCACTCCTTCCTCAGCCTCTATCAGCGCCGCTCCCTGATGACGTCTCTCTTTACAGTATGACGTTGTGGCGGTGCCTCGGTCACTCCTTCCTCAGCCTCTATCAGCGCCGCTCCCTGATGACGTCTCTTTACAGTAAGACGTTGTGGCGGTGCCTCGGTCGCTCCTTCCTCAGCCTCTATCAGCGCCGCTCCCTGGATGATGGATGCTGACTGATCAGTGACTGTAACCGCACCAATGCCTGGGAGCCAGCGGCTGCAGGAAGGATGTCATTCCATTTTCTCCCTGTAGCCGCCGTTCCAGGAGGACACACAGGTGAATAGGGTTTCTGCACGACAGGTTTCCTTTAATGCTGCCTTACATGGAAATGTTACAGTTAAAGGGAACTTGTCAGGTGAAAAAGCTGCAGATATTGGGGTATTCTGCAGGGTAATATTGTAGTGAAGCTGCCCGGCGCCCCCCAATCACTGAAAGCTTGAGGCTGCTGGGAAGAAAAAAGTGAATTTCTACCCAGCACCAGAAAGCTTCAGAATACTACTAATCTGCAAAACTCAAACCCCACATCCGCAGGTTCATAGCTTCATTTTTACCTGATAGGGCCATAATTTATGTAAAATCTACAATCTCTGCCCCCGCTCTATGTCACCGCCATCACCCGCACAATCATGTTTATTTCTGATCCTCTGTTATGATCCGGAACCATGGAAGACCACCATAAATCATTGGTAGAAGGTGACAAGAGCATTGGTAACTAATCTGGCCGCCATCCCCTTACTAACCATTAACACTAGAAGTAGCCGAGGGGTGAACTAACATCCTGTGCACCGCAAACCCAGCCGGAGAACTAACTATCCTAAAGGAAGGAAAGGTAAATAACTCTCTGCCTCAGAAAATAGACAAGAATAGCAAGCCCCCTACATTCAAAGACTGCGGTGATATAGGAAAACACAATACACAGGTAGATGATAGGATTAGCAAAAGGTGAGGCCCCCGCTGACTAAATAGGAAAGGACAGGAAAGGGACTGATGGTGGCCAGAGAAAAACCCTGCAAAATACCAACTTCCTGATAGTACAAAAAGGCCCTAAGATCGCATGATCTGCACTCCGTCCTATACCAGGCGCTCTTGTCATACCAATGAGCAGAAAGCAGGAATCATTACAAATTCAAGAAGCAACAAACACATGGACGTATAGGAGCAATACTCCAAACAAAACTGCAGGGAGTTTCCCAGCCAAGCAACTGAGGGGGAAAATCCCTGCATGCAAATAAACTGAAAACAACCACAGCAAATGACAAACCCAGATAAGAGCAAAAGAACCAAACTAAAAATAAAGAGCAAGCACTTATCTGGGGTAGATGTGGTGTGGAGCAAAATGAAGCAGGCTGGAGATACAAAGAACAACTGACATCCGGCATAGCCTGCTATCAGACCAGGATTTAAATAAGCAGAGAGTTAGCAATGGAAACGCCCATTGCTCAACACACCTGATCCAAGTCCAAACCATTCCTGGCCACAAGAGGGAGCCTCCCAGCAGCCAAAGCATAACTGACATTCACAACACTCCTCGCTCTATGTCACCGCCATCACCCGCACAATCATGTTTATTTCTGCTTTCAGGTCAGGGTCAGTCTCCTGTATATCGGCTTCAGTCTGGTGTTTGGGCCCCTGCTGGGGAAGAGCTGGAGACTTTACCGGGTGTTCACTCATCGAGTCCCCGATAAACGAGTGGTGAGTATTACAGGGGTCACCATAACATTTACTGTATCACCTCTAGCGATGTCACACTCCTGTATTATACTCCAGAGCTGCACTCACTATTCTGCTGGTGCAGTCACTGTGTACATACATTACATTACTGATCCGGAGTTACCTCCTGTATTATACTCCAGAGCTGCACTCACTATTCTGCTGGTGCAGTCACTGTGTACATACATTACATTACTGATCCTGAGTTACCTCCTGTATTATACTCCAGAGCTGCACTCACTATTCTGCTGGTGCAGTCACTGTGTACATACATTACATTACTGATCCTGAGTTACCTCCTGTATTATACTCCAGAGCTGCACTCACTATTCTGCTGGTGCAGTCACTGTGTACATACATTACTGATCCTGAGTTACCTCCTGTATTATACTCCAGAGCTGCACTCACTATTCTGCTGGTGCAGTCACTGTGTACATACATTACTGATCCTGAGTTACCTCCTGTATTATACTCCAGAGCTGCACTCACTATTCTGCTGGTGCAGTCACTGTGTACATACATTACATTACTGATCCTGAGTTACCTCCTGTATTATACTCCAGAGCTGCACTCACTATTCTGCTGGTGCAGTCTCTGTGTACATACATTACATTACTGATCCTGAGTTACCTCCTGTATTATACTCCAGAGCTGCGCTCACTATTCTGCTGGTGCAGTCACTGTGTACATACATTACATTAATGATCCTGAGTTACCTCCTGTATTATTCTCCAGAGCTGCGCTCATGTTAGCACCGCCTGCCTGCTCACTATTGGCACAGTGCTCGGTTTCTAGTTGGTGGTCTTCACTTATGTAAGCACAGGACATAGTTGCTGTGGATAATCTGCAGTGGATGTCTAGGACAGAGGTTCTCACTCCAGTCCCCATCTTTGCGGAGTCGGGTCATTTATTCCCCGGATTTTCTTTGCAACATTTCATTAAACTGATGACCTTCATCGGTGAGATCTGATAACTTCATCGGTGAGATCTGATGACCTTCATCGGTGAGATCTCATGACCTTCATCGGTGAGATCTCATGACTTTCATAGGTGAGATCTGATGACCTTCATCAGTGAGTTCTGATGACCCTCATCGGTGACCTCTGATGACCTACATCAGTGAGATCTGATGATCTTCATCGGTGAGCTCTGATGACCGTGATCGCTGAGATCTGATGATCTTCATCGGTGAGATCTGATGACCATGATCGGTGAGATCTGATGACCTTCATCGGTGAGATCTCATGACCTTCATCGGTGAGATCTGATGACCGTGATCGGTGAGATCTGATGATCTTCATCGGTGAGATCTGATGACCTTCATGAATGAGATCTGATGACCTTCATCGGTGAGATCTGATAACCTTCATCGGTGAGATCTGATGACCCTCATCGGTGAGATCTGATGACCTTCATGAGTGAGATCTGATAACCTTCATCAGCGAGATCTGATGACCTTCATCGGTGAGATCTGATGACCTTCATCGGTGAGATCTGATGACCTTCATCGGTGAGATCTGATGACCTTCATCGGTGAGATCTGATGACCTTCATCGGTGAGATCTGATGACCTTCATCGGTGAGATCTGATGACCTTCATCGGTGAGGTTTGATAACCTTCATCGGTGAGATCTGATGACCTTCATCGTTGAGATCTGATGACCTTCATCGGTGAGATCTGATGACCTTCATCGGTGAGATCTGATGACCTTCATCGGTGAGATCTGATGACCCTCATCGGTGAGGTCTGATGACCTTCATCGGTGAGATCTGATGACCTTCATCGGTGAGATCTGATGACCTTCATCGGTGAGATCTGATGACCCTCATCGGTGAGATCTGATGACCTTCATCGGTGAGATCTGATGACCTTCATCGGTGAGATCTGATGACCTTCATCGGTGAGATCTCATGACCTTCATCGGTGAGATCTGATAACCTTCATCGGTGAGATCTGATGACCTTCATCGGTGAGATCTGATGACCTTCATCGGTGAGATCTGATGACCTTCATCGGTGAGATCCTTTGCTGTGTTGTCAGCTGTTTATGGAACTTGGATTTTGTTATAAAATGCAGCCAAGAAAATGTCAGGAAAATCCTCCCGAAACAGCGCCACTTTCTCTGGGGTTTTCGCTGTAAATGACGGCAGCCCAGCACTTTATCACACAACCACATCCCCAACTATAAGAGGGCGCTAACACTTATGCAAACACATTGCAGTTTGGTTATTTTTTCTTTTCCCCTCACTTTGTTTCTTAGTGGATTTGTGCAGATTCTGGGCGACATTAATGGTTTCTTCTTGATAGGATCATGTACGTGACAGAATCCTGGGATTTTCTCGGGGGTGTGTAGACTTTTTCTGTCTGATTCTGGGTGTCCGCTGCTGATTATTGACTGTTTCTTTCCCTGTAGATAATAAAGGACATGACTCTGCTGGGACTGGAGGCTGCGCTGCTGGTCACCGACTCCCTGCTGCTCCTCTCCTGGGTGTTATCGGACCCGGTGATCTGTGCCCAGAATCTGAGCGCCGGCATTAAGGTGACGCCCCCTGGACCGCTGCTAGTAATCGTATTCACGGTAAAGCCTCAGAGGCCACACGGGGCGCCGGTCTCGCCGTACTTATGGACCAATTCTTCTCCCGTATCCTTGCTCCGCGCTCACATTCCCGGAGCAGATCCGCCACCGCAGATGATTCACAGCCCCCCGATCAGTAAGGTACCACCTCCTGTCCGGGCAGTGGTGACGTCTACAGGTGAGAATCTGTCAGCAGAGCTGAGAGCAGCATGATGCAGGTAAGGAGATTCTGAATCCAGCGATGTGTCACTTAGATGATGACCGGCTGCAGCGGCTCTGACACAATCAGAATCTCCAGGTTTAGTGGTGTAGCAGAGTCCAGAGCATTGTCCTCGCCCCTCCAGGCTCTCTATAGAGACTGTACATTCACAGCGAGGTGTCCATCAGAGGACGCGTGAGGTTCTAGTCCTGTAATGATAACAGTCCTGCTGCTTAAACAAAAATAGCAACTAAACAAAAGATCGGACTGTGACAAGACCGGCATCCCCGAGCTTTCTGAGTTAACCCTTGCAGCATGCTTGCTTCAGCTTACATAGCAAAACCCTGCTGACAGATTCCCTTTCACTCCTTATGATTCCCAGCGTCGCACTCACTGGTAGAGTAGAGCAGCATGACCATCGCCCCAAACCGGGCCTTTACATCAGTGACGTCCGCACTCCCCGAGCCAGCCCTGCTAGATCCAGGACACCTCTGCCCGCATCACAGGGGCTGCAGCTGTGGTGGTCTATATATCCATATCCAGCGCTGGGCCAGGCCCGGCCGTCCTTGGCTGCAGCTGTGGTGGTCTATATATCCATATCCAGCGCTGGGCCAGGCCCGGCCGTCCTTGGCTGCAGCTGTGGTGGTCTATATATCCATATCCAGCGCTGGGCCAGGCCCGGCCGTCCTTGGCTGCAGCTGTGGTGGTCTATATATCCATATCCAGCGCTGGGCCAGGCCCGGCCGTCCTTGGCTGCAGCTGTGGTGGTCTCGGCCTATATATCCATATCCAGCGCTGGGCCAGGCCCGGCCGTCCTTGGCTATAGCTGTGGTGGTCTCGGCCTATATATCCATATCCAGCGCTGGGTCAGGCCCGGCCGTCCTTGGCTGCAGCTGTGATGGTCTCGGCCTATATATCCATATCCAGCGCTGGGCCAGGCCCGGCCGTCCTTGGCTATAGCTGTGGTGGTCTCGGCCTATATATCCATAGCCAGTGCTGGGCCAGGTCCGGTCGTCCTTGGCTGTAGCTGTGGTGGTCTCGGCCTATATATCCATATCCAGCGCTGGGCCAGGCCCGGCTGTCCTTGGCTGTAGCTGTGGTGATCTCGGCCTATATATCCATATCCAGCGCTGGGCCAGGCCCGGCCGTCCTTGGCTGTAGCTGTGGTGATCTCGGCCTATATATCCATATCCAGCGCTGGGCCAGGCCCGGCCGTCCTTGGCTACAGCTGTGGTGGTCTCGGCCTATATATCCATATCCAGCGCTGGGCCAGGCCCGGCCGTCCTTGGCTGTAGCTGTGGTGATCTCGGCCTATATATCCATATCCAGCGCTGGGCCAGGCCCGGCCGTCCTTGGCTGCAGCTGTGGTGGTCTATATATCCATATCCAGCGCTGGGCCAGGCCCGGCCGTCCTTGGCTGCAGCTGTGGTGGTCTATATATCCATATCCAGCGCTGGGCCAGACCCGGCCGTCCTTGGCTGCAGCTGTGGTGGTCTCGGCCTATATATCCATATCCAGCGCTGGGCCAGGCCCGGCCGTCCTTGGCTGCAGCTGTGGTGGTCTATATATCCATATCCAGCGCTGGGCCAGGCCCGGCCGTCCTTGGCTGTAGCTGTGGTGGTCTCGGCCTATATATCCATATCCAGTGCTGGGCCAGGCCCGGCCGTCCTTGGCTGCAGCTGTGGTGATCTCGGCCTATATATCCATATCCAGCGCTGGGCCAGGCCCGGCCGTCCTTGGCTGTAGATGTGGTGGTCTCGGCATATACATCCATATCCAGTGCTGGGCCAGGCCCGGCCGTCCTTGGCTGCAGCTGTGGTGGTCTCGGCCTATATATCCATATCCAGCGCTGGGCCAGGCCCGGCCGTCCTTGGCTGTAGATGTGGTGGTCTCAGCCTATATATCGATATCCAGTGCTGGGCCAGGCCCGGCCGTCCTTGGCTGTAGATGTGGTGGTCTCAGCCTATATATCCATATCCAGTGCTGGGCCAGGCCCGGCCGTCCTTGGCTGTAGCTGTGGTGGTCTCGGCCTATATATCCATATCCAGCGCTGGGTCAGGCCCGGCCGTCCTTGGCTGTAGCTGTGGTGGTCTATATATCCATAGCCAGTGCTGGGCCAGGCCCGGCCGTCCTTGGCTGTAGATGTGGTGGTCTCAGCCTATATATCCATATCCAGTGCTGGGCCAGGCCCGGCCGTCCTTGGCTGTAGCTGTGGTGGTCTCAGCCTATATATCCATATCCAGTGCTGGGCCAGGCCCGGCCGTCCTTGGCTGTAGCTGTGGTGGTCTCGGCCTATATATCCATATCCAGGGCTGGGCCAGGCCCGGCCGTCCTCGGCTGTAGCTGTGGTGGTCTCGGCCTATATATCCATATCCAGTGCTGGGCCAGGCCCGGCCGTCCTTGGCTGTAGCTGTGGTGGTCTCGGCCTATATATCCATATCCAGTGCTGGGCCAGGCCCGGCCGTCCTTGGCTGCAGCTGTGGTGGTCTCGGCCTATATATCCATATCCAGCGCTGGGTCAGGCCCGGCCGTCCTTGGCTGCAGCTGTGGTGGTCTCGGCCTATATATCCATATCCAGCGCTGGGTCAGGCCCGGCCGTCCTTGGCTGCAGCTGTGGTGGTCTAGGCCTATATATCCATATCCAGCGCTGGGCCAGGCCCGGCCGTCCTTGGCTGCAGCTGTGGTGGTCTCGGCCTATATATCCATATCCAACGCTGGGTCAGGCCCGGCCGTCCTTGGCTGCAGCTGTGGTGGTCTCGGCCTATATATCCATATCCAGCGCTGGGCCAGGCCCGGCCGTCCTTGGCTGCAGCTGTGGTGGTCTCGGCCTATATATTCATATCCAGCGCTGGGCCAGGCCCGGCCGTCCTTGGCTACAGCTGTGGTGGTCTCGGCCTATATATCCATATCCAGCGCTGGGTCAGGCCCGGCCGTCCTTGGCTGCAGCTGTGGTGGTCTCGGCCTATATATCCATATCCAGCGCTGGGCCAGGCCCGGCTGTCCTTGGCTGCAGCTGTGGTGGTCTATATATCCATATCCAGCGCTGGGCCAGGCCCGGCCGTCCTTGGCTGCAGCTGTGGTGGTCTCGGCCTATATATCCATATCCAGCGCTGGGTCAGGCCCGGCCTTCCTTGGCTGCAGCTGTGATGGTCTCGACCTATATATCCATATCCAGCGCTGGGCCAGGCCCGGCCGTCCTTGGCTGCACCTGTGATGGTCTCGGCCTATATATCCATATCCAGCGCTGGGCCAGGCCCGGCCATCCTTGGCTGCAGCTGTGGTGGTCTATATATCCATATCCAGCGCTGGGCCAGGCCCGGCCTTCCTTGGCTGCAGCTGTGATGGTCTCGGCCTATATATCCATATCCAGCGCTGGGCCAGGCCCGGCCTTCCTTGGCTGCAGCTGTGATGGTCTCGGCCTATATATCCATATCCAGTGCTGGGCCAGGCCCGGACGTCCTTGGCTGCAGCTGTGGTGGTCTATATATCCATATCCAGAGCTGGGCCAGGCCCGGCCGTCCTTGGCTGCAGCGGTCTCGGCCTATATATCCATATCCAGCGCTGGACCAGGCCCGGCCGTCCTTGGCTGCAGCGGTCTCGGCCTATATATCCATATCCAGCGCTGGACCAGGCCCGGCCGTTCTTTCATTTGCCGCCCCCATTATAATTCACGGTTGTTCAGGGCAGTGTGACATAATTCCGCCACTTCTCGCCCCCCCCCTCTCCAGGCTGCGGATCGGGCCACATTCTGTGACGTCACCAGGACCCGGCTCTGCTCCTCCAAGTACATGGGCTTCTGGATCGCTCTACTGCTGGGCTTCAAGGTATAAACTCTGGGGGGCGCTAGTATTTTCTGTGCTGGATGGATGGAAGCTGTAATCCTGACATTCTATGTATGAACCAGGAGGCTCAGGATGAACAGAGTTGGGAACAATAAACGATACAAGAATCCATGCTATATAATGCTCTGTGTGATCCTCATCAGTAATGCTGCGCCATGTGTGATCCTCATCAGTAATGCTGCGCTATGTGTGATCCTCATCAGTAATGCTGCGCCATGTGTGATTCTCATCAGTAATGCTGCGCTATGTGTGATCCTCATCAGTAATGCTGCGCCATGTGTGATCCTCATCAGTAATGGTGCGCTATGTGTGGATGACATTCTGTCCTCTCTTCTGGACGTTGCAGGCCATGTTTCTGGGGTACGGCACGTATCTGGCCGGTCTGACCAGGAATATCAGCACTCCTCCGGTGAACCAGTCCCTGGTCATCACGGTGGGCAGCGGCCTGGTGATCGTGGCCACGGTGCTCGTCATACTGGTGTCACATTTCTTCTTTACGTGGCCCAGCCTGGTGTATGGGGTGACAGCCGGCAGCGTCCTCCTCTGCACCACAACCACCACCTGCCTCATCTTCATCCCGCAGGTAAGATAATCCGAGCGAGAGCACGCACCGCTGCAGCACACCCGAACAACCCAGGGGCGGTATTATAGCAGTTATATTCCTGTACATAGGAGCAGTATTATAGTAGTTATATTCTTGTACATAGGGGGCAGTATTATAGTAGTTATATTCTTGTACATAGGAGCAGTATTATAGTAGTTATATTCTTGTACATAGGGGGCAGTATTATAGTAGTTATATTCTTGTACATAGGAGCAGTATTATAGTAGTTATATTCTTGTACATAGAGGGCAGTATTATAGTAGTTATATTCTTGTACATAGGGGCAGTATTATAGTAGTTATATTCCTGTATATAGGGGCAGTATTATAGTAGATATATTCTTGTATATAGGGGCAGTATTATAGTAGATATATTCTTGTATATAGGGGCGGTATTATAGCAGTTATATTCTTGTACATAGGAGCAGTATTATAGTAGTTCTATTCTTGTACATAGAGGCAGTATTATAGTAGTTATATTCTTGTATATAGGAGCAGTATTATAGTAGTTATATTCTTGTACATAGGTGCAGTATTATAGTAGTTACATTCTTGTACATAGGGGCAGTATTATAGTAGATATATTCCTGTATATAGGGGCAGTATTATAGTAGTTATATTCTTGTACATAGGAGCAGTATTATAGTTATATTCTTGTACATAGGGGCAGTATTATAGTAGTTATATTCTTGTATATAGGGGCAGTATTATAGTAGTTATATTCCTGTACATAGGGGCAGTATTATAGTAGTTATATTCTTGTATATAGGGGCAGTATTATAGTAGTTATATTCTTGTACATAGGGGCAGTATTATAGTAGTTATATTCTTGTATATAGGGGCAGTATTATAGTAGTTATATTCTTGTATATAGGGGCAGTATTATAGTAGTTATATTCCTGTACATAGGGGCAGTATTATAGTAGTTATATTCTTGTATATAGGGGCAGTATTATAGTAGTTATATTCTTGTACATAGGGGCAGTATTATAGTAGTTATATTCTTGTACATAGGGGCAGTATTATAGTAGTTATATTCTTGTACATAGGGGCAGTATTATAGCAGTTATATTCTTGTACATAGGAGCAGTATTATAATAGTTATATTCCTGTATACAGGAGCAGTATTATAGTAGTTATATTCTTGTATATAGGGGCAGTATTATAGTAGTTATATTCTTGTACATAGGGGGCAGTATTATAGTAGTTATATTCTTGTACATAGAGGGCAGTATTATAGTAGTTATATTCTTGTACATAGAGGGCAGTATTACTCACAGCAAGTTGGGCTGCAGTGTGTACATCGCCCTGGCCAAAAACTGATGCTCTAGCAGGATACAGCTAAACCCCCACTAAGTGAAGGCATCACAGGTGCAGGAGAAGCAGATCACACACACACCTTCATGGAATGGAGGGGAGGTGACTGCTAGATGATAAAACTGCACACAAGTGGCTTGCATAGAGCGCTGTTCACATGCAGATGACACAGTCACAAACCCGCAGCCTATTAGGTAACGCCCTTCTATTAGATCAGGCGGGCTGCCAAGCCGTACTCCACTGTATATCATGCACGGACAGACACTCTACAATGCAAGGCCCAACAGAAAGGGGCCTGGCTGTATCCTGTACAAACAAAAAAATATGAGGTTTTTGTTGGTATTTATGGCCATAAAACGTAAGCCTACACCCTCGTCAAGGGACCTCATGTCTGTAGGTCCCTACACTAAATATAAAAAAAAAAAAAAGCAACAATAAGAGGATAATGTCCTCCAAAATATTATAGTATTATAGTAGTTATATTCTTGTATATAGGGGCAGTATTATAGTAGTTATATTCTTGTATATAGGGGCAGTATTATAGTAGTTATATTCCTGTATATAGGGGCAGTATTATAGCAGTTATATTCTTGTATATATGGGCAGTATTATAGCAGTTATACACTTGTATAGGGGGCAGTATTATAGCAGTTATATTCCTGTATATAGGAGCAGTATTATAGTAGTTATATTCTTGTACATAGGAGCAGTATTATAGCAGTTATATTCTTGTACATAGGAGCAGTATTATAATAGTTATATTCCTGTATACAGGAGCAGTATTATAGTAGTTATATTCTTGTATATAGGGGCAGTATTATAGTAGTTATATTCTTGTACATAGGGGGCAGTATTATAGTAGTTATATTCTTGTACATAGAGGGCAGTATTATAGTAGTTATATTCTTGTACATAGGGGGCAGTATTATAGTAGTTATATTCTTGTACATAGGGGCAGTATTATAGTAGTTATATTCTTGTACATAGGGGGCAGTATTATAGTAGTTACATTCCTGTATATAGGAGCAGTATTATAGTAGTTATATTCTTGTACATAGGGGCAGTATTATAGTAGTTATATTCTTGTATATAGGGAGCAGTATTATAGTAGTTATATTCTTGTACATAGGAGCAGTATTATAGTAGTTATATTCCTGTATATAGGGGCAGTATTATAGCAGTTATATTCTTGTATATAGGGGCAGTATTATAGTAGTTATATTCCTGTATATAGGGGCAGTATTATAGCAGTTATATTCTTGTATATAGGGGCAGTATTATAGCAGTTATATACTTGTATAGGGGGCAGTATTATAGCAGTTATATTCTTGTACATAGGGGCAGTATTATAGTAGTTATATACTTGTATAGGGGGCAGTATTACAGTAGTTATATTCTTGTACATAGGGGCAGCATTATAGTAGTTATATTCTTGTATATAGGCGGCAGTATTATAGTAGTTATACTGCAGACAAACGAGAACAAGTCCTGCACTGCCTGCCCTCAAATTACCTTTAGGTTCAGTGGCTCACGTGCTGATGGTTATCGTGTAGCGCTGGTTTCAGGCGCAGCGTGCTGGTCGGTAGCAGGCAGCTAGGGGATCCAACAGCAGGGAGACGAAAAATCGACCGCAAACAGCTGCTATGCCAAACAATTTCTTTTATTTAGACGATTTTCTCCATAAGTGCAGGTAAAAATGCGGGAGGTGGCTTGGATGCGAGTCTCTCCAAAGGACGACGGCCGTTTCGTCTGTAAGTCAGACTTCTACGGGTCCACGTCAGGGAGTGGCCGCACGCACCTTATAAAGGGGAGTGCATCCAGGCCACCACCCCGCACGTTAAAAACAGAGGAATTAACCCATAACAGTGATTTACAAGAATGTATACAAAACATCCCATTTAAAACATTTTTCCCCCCAGTAGCCCACGGTAATTTAATCGGTGTTTCAGGAAGCAGTTGTCAAAGATGTGGAGGCATTGCTATACCCCAAAATGGATAACAATCTTAATGAGGGGGAAGCGTTAGCGGTGAAAACAATGCGCACGTGGGACGACACGGTATTCCGCCAAGCAGACAAGGGCGGTAATATCGTGTTGTTGACGCGTGCTGCATATATAAAAGAATGCCTAAGACACCTGCAAGACCGTGACACATATACTCCTCTCCAATCTAACCCCATTAATGAGTACAAGAAGCAGCTGACACGATTTTTAGGGAGATATGTAACACTCGGCTTTCTTACTAACACTCAGGTGGAAAAATTAATTCCAGAGTTCCCCACAAAACCCCATTGGTACGCTATACCCAAGATACATAAGGACAGTGTTAATCCCCCTGGCCGCCCAATAGTGGCTGGCATCGGCTCATTAACTGAGCCGTTGTCCCACTATCTTGATTGGTTATTGAGGCCTCTTATGAAAAGAATTCCTTCTTATGTGAAGGATAGCAATGATTTTGTGTCATTGTTGAGAGGCTTCGTCTGGCAGGAGGGCTTCAGGCTGGTATCCATTGACGTGGAAAGCTTGTATACACGGATACCTCAGAACCTGGGCGTACAGGCAGTAAGGGATACGGTAGCGCGCAGTGGGAAAACGCAGTTGTACTGCGATTTTGTTGGAGAGGCTTTGGATTTTGTGCTTTCTAGAAATGCATTTATGTTCCTGGATAAGTGGTACGTTCAATGCGGGGGTACTGCGATGGGTACCCCCGTATCGTGCGCCATGGCGAATATTTTCTTGGGTCTTTTTGAGAGCACATACGTTTTTGTTAGCACAAACCCATTTCTCAAGCACGTGAAGTTGTTCCTCAGGTATGTGGACGACATATTCATGGTGTGGGATGGTACGGAGGAGGAGTTCACAGGTTTTGTCACCTACCTGAATGATACCAACACCATGAATATGTCTTTCACATCATGTTTTGGGGGCAACACTATAACTTTTTTGGATATAGAGGTGGAAGTGAAGGATGGTTCAATATTGACAAAGATGTATAGAAAACCAACCGCCTCTAATTCGTTGCTGCACTTTAATAGTGCTCACCCCAATCATACTAAAGCAGCTTTGCCTTACTCTCAGTTTTTGAGGTTAAGGAGGATCAATAATGTAAAAGAAATTTTTGAAGAACAGGCTGGAGATTTAAAATTAAGGCTATTGGCACGGGGGTACCCTAGTACATTGATTGATTCCGCCTATGAGAAGGTGTGTTCTGAGAGTTCGGACTATTTAGGCTTTAGTCAATCCCCTAGTGTCGGTGAATCATCTTGTAGTCAAGTGAAGGCAAAAAAGATAAGAAAAATTAACAATGCCGCTAATAGGTTTATGTTCAGTTTCAAATTTGGCCCCTTAGATGGAGTAATCAAAAAAGCCATAAAGAAGAATTGGCATATTCTTGCCAACGATCCAGATTTGAAGGATAGGATAGATGCAGGACCCTTAGTCTCTTATAGACGGTGTAACAATTTGAAAGATCTACTGGTGAAAAACAGAGTGACTTGTCAGTCCACATGGCTGGAAAAATGTTCCCCTGTAGGGAACTTTCGCTGTGGCCACTGCAAGTTTTGTGCCTTGCATCTCACCGGTACATCTCTTCAAATTGGTTCTTTTTCTCACCAAGTAAGGCAGTTCATCTCCTGCAAAACGAAATATGTGGTTTACGTGATTGTATGTCCCTGTGGAAGATTCTATATAGGGAAGACAATCAGGTGCATGTACATACGCTTTAGAGAGCACTATAAATCAATTTCGACAGGAAAAGGTTCTCCTAGGTTAATAGAACATATTCGTACAGCACATGAAGGTAATCCCAATACCTTGCGGTTTGCAGGACTAGTCCAGGTTTCCCTACCTCCACAAGGGGGCGATCTCCATAAATTATTGCTACGAAAAGAAGCGAAGATGATAATAAAATTTGGAGCTCAGGGAAGCCTGGGGTTAAATGACCGCAACGACTTGGTGGTTTTCTTATAAAAAACCGGTTTTTATAACACCGGTTTTTTTTTGTTTTTTTTTTTTTTGTAAATTATCTGCGAGTGTTTATACCATCTGATAAACGAATTGATAGGTCAGTAAAAAAGAACAATATGAATATAATGTGTTATGTGTAGATCTGATGACACAAAATGCCCTTGTACCTTTTCAGTGGTATTTTTCCTTTTTTGTATGTGTACAGTAATGTATGTAACATTGTTTGTATAATTATGTTTTAAATGGGATGTTTTGTATACATTCTTGTAAATCACTGTTATGGGTTAATTCCTCTGTTTTTAACGTGCGGGGTGGTGGCCTGGATGCACTCCCCTTTATAAGGTGCGTGCGGCCACTCCCTGACGTGGACCCGTAGAAGTCTGACTTACAGACGAAACGGCCGTCGTCCTTTGGAGGGACTCGCATCCAAGCCACCTCCCGCATTTTTACCTGCACTTCTGGAGAAAATCGTCTAAATAAAAGAAATTGTTTGGCATAGCAGCTGTTTGCGGTCGATTTTTCGTCTCCCTGCTGTTGGATTATAGTAGTTATATTCTTGTACATAGGGGCAGTATTATAGTAGTTATATTCTTGTACATAGGAGCAGTATTATAGTAGTTATATTCTTGTACATAGGGGCAGTATGATAGTAGTTATATTCTTGTATATAGGAGCAGTATTATAGTAGTTATATTCTTGTACACATAGGAGCAGTATTATAGTAGTTATATTCCTGTATATAGGGGCAGTATTATAGCAGTTATATTCTTGTATATAGGGGCAGTATTATAGCAGTTATATTCTTGTACATAGGGGCAGTATTATAGTAGTTATATTCCTGTATATAGGGGCAGTATTATAGTAGTTATATTCTTGTACATAGAGGGCAGTATTATAGTAGTTATATTCCTGTATGTAGGGGCAGTATTATAGTAGTTATATTCTTGTACATAGGGGCAGTATTATAGTGTTATATTCTTGTACATAGGGGCAGTATTATAGTAGTTATATTCCTGTATATAGGGGCAGTATTATAGTAGTTATATTCTTGTACATAGGGGCAGTATTATAGTGTTATATTCTTGTACATAGGGGCAGTATTATAGTAGTTATATTCTTGTACATAGGGGGCAGTATTATAGTAGTTATATTCTTGTACATAGGGGCAGTATTATAGTAGTTATATTCTTGTACATAGGGGCAGTATTATAGTAGTTATATTCTTGTACATAGGGGCAGTATTATAGTAGTTATATTCTTGTACATAGGGGCAGTATTATAGTAGTTATATTCTTGTACATAGGGGGCAGTATTATAGTAGTTATATTCTTGTACATAGGGGCAGTATTATAGTAGTTATATTCTTGTACATAGGGGGCAGTATTATAGTAGTTATATTCTTGTACATAGGGGCAGTATTATAGTGTTATATTCTTGTACATAGGGGCAGTATTATAGTAGTTATATTCTTGTATATAGGGGCAGTATTATAGTAATTATATTCTTGTACATAGGGGCAGTATTATAGTAGTTATATTCTTGTACATAGGGGGCAGTATTATAGTAGTTATATTCTTGTACATAGGGGCAGTATTATAGTAGTTATATTCTTGTACATAGGGGCAGTATTATAGTAGTTATATTCTTGTACATAGGGGCAGTATTATAGTGTTATATTCTTGTACATAGGGGCAGTATTATAGTAGTTATATTCTTGTACATGAGGACAGTATTATAGTAGTTATATTCTTGTATATAGGGGCAGTATTATAGTAATTATATTCTTGTACATAGGGGCAGTATTATAGTAGTTATATTCTTGTACATAGGGGGCAGTATTATAGTAGTTATATTCTTGTATATAGGGGCAGTATTATAGTAGTTATATTCTTGTACATAGGGGCAGTATTATAGTGTTATATTCTTGTACATAAGGACAGTATTATAGTAGTTATATTCTTGTACATAAGGGGCAGTATTGTAGTAGTTATATTCTTGTACATAGGGGGCAGTATTATAGTAGTTATATTCTTGTACATAGGGGGCAGTATTATAGTAGTTATATTCTTGTACATAGGGGGCAGTATTATAGTAGTTATATTCCTGTATATAGGAGCAGTATTATAGTAGTTACACTGCCTTGTGAAAGTATTCAGCCTCTTGAATTTTTCACCTTTTCCCACATTTCAGGCTTCAAACATAAAGATAAAATGTTAATGTTCTGGTGAAGAATCAACAAGTGACACAATTGTGAAGAGGAAGGAAATTTATTGCTTATTTTAAACTTTTATAAAAAATAAATAACTGTAAATCAGGGCGTGCAATATTATTCATCCCCTGTAAGTGAATCCTTTGTAGCGCCCCCTTTTGCTGCGATTACAGCTGCAGTCTCTTGGGGGATGTGTCTATCAGTTTTGCACATGGAGAGGTGAAATTCTCGCCCATTCTTCCTGTGTAAACAGCTGGAGCTGAGTGAGGGTGGATGGAGGCGTTTGTGAACAGCAGTTTTCAGCTCTCTCCACAGATTCTCGATTGGGTTCAGGTCTGGGCTGTGACTTGGCCATTCTAACACCAGGATACGGTTATTTGTGAACCATTCCATTGTAGATTTGCTTTATGTTTGGGATCATTGTCTTGTTGGAAGACAAATCTCCGTCCTAGTCTCAGGTCTTTTGCAGACTCCAACAGGTTTTCTTCAAGAATAGTCCTGTATTTGGCCACATCCATCTTCCCATCAATTGTACCCATCTTCCCTGTCCCTGCTGAAGAAAAGCAGGCCCAAACCATGATGCTGCCTCCACCATGTTTGACAGTGGGGATGGTGTGTTCAGGGTGATGAGCTGTGTTGCTTTTATCGTTTGGCATTGTGCCCAGATAGTGTGAATTTGGTTTCCTCTGAGCAGAGCACCTTCTTCCACATGTTTGGTGTCTCCAGGTGGCTTGTGGCAAACTTTACACAACACTTTCTATGGATATCTTTGAGAAATGGCTTTCTTCTTGCCACTCTTCCATAAAGGCCAGATTTGTGCAGTGTACGGCTGATTGTTATCCTATGGACAGACTCTCCCACCTCAGCTGTAGATCTCTGCAGATCATCCAGAGGGATCATGGGCCTCTTGGCTGCATCTCTGATCAGTCTTCTCCTTGTGTGAGATGATAGTTTGGATGGACGGCCGGGTCTTGGTAGATTTGCAGTGGTATGATTCTCCTTCCATTTCAATATGATCGCTTGCACAGGGCTCCTGGGGATGTTTAAAGTTGTGGAAATCTTTTTGTAACCAAATCCGGCTTTAACCTTCTCCACAACAGTATCACGGACCTGCCTGTTGTGTTCCTTGGTCTTCATGATGCTCTCTGCGCTTTACACAGAACCCTGCGACTATCACAGAGCAGGGGCATTATACGGAGACTTGATTACACACAGGGGCTTATATTCATCATCATCAGTCATTTAGGACAACATTGGATCATTCAGAGATCCTCAATCAACTTCTGGAGTGAGTTTACTGCACTGAAAGTAAAGGGGGTGAATAATATTGCACGCAACAAGTTTCAGTTTATTATTAGTTATAAAAGTGTAAAATAAGCAATAAATTTCCTTCCTCTTCACAATTGTGTCACTTGCTGTTGATTCTTCACCAGAACATTAACATTTTATATTTATGTTTGAGCCTGAAATGTGGGAAAAGGTTGAAAAATTCAAGGGGCTGAATACTTTTATGATTGCGATGCGATGTCTGAATGCTTGTGGCCCCCTCAGTGGCACCCCTCCCCCATACCGAGGGTCTGAATGCTTGTGGCCCCCTCAGTGGCACCCCTCCCCCATACCGAGGGTCTGAATGCTTGTGGCCCCCAGTGGCTCCCCTCCCCCATACCGAGGGTCTGAATGCTTGTGGCCCCCTCAGTGGCTCCCCTCCCCCATACCGAGGGTCTGAATGCTTGTGGCCCCCTCAGTGGCTCCCCTCCCCCATACTGAGGGTCTGAATGCTTGTGGCCCCCTCAGTGGCTCCCCTCCCCCATACTGAGGGTGTGAATGCTTGTGGCCCCCTCAGTGGCTCGCCTCCCCCATACTGAGGGTGAGAATGCTTGTGGCCCCCTCAGTGGCTCCCCTCCCCCATACTGAGGGTCTGAATGCTTGTGGCCCTCGCTGTGGCTCCCCTCCCCCATACTGAGGGTCTGAATGCTTGTGGCCCCCTCTGTGGCTCCCCTCCCCCATACTGAGGGTCTGAATGCTTGTGGCCCCCTCAGTGGCTCCCCTCCCCCATACCGAGGGTCTGAATGCTTGTGGCCCCCTCAGTAGCTCCCCTCCCCCATACTGAGGGTCTGAATGCTTGTGGCCCCCTCAGTGGCTCCCCTCCCCCATACTGAGGGTCTGAATGCTTGTGGCTCCCTCAGTGGTTCCCCTCCCCCATACTGAGGGTGTGAATGCTTGTGGCCCCCGCTGTGGCTCCCCTCCCCCCATACTGAGGGTCTGAATGCTTGTGGCTCCCTCAGTGGTTCCCCTCCCCCATACTGAGGGTGTGAATGCTTGTGGCCCCCGCTGTGGCTCCCCTCCCCCAATACTGAGGGTCTGAATGCTTGTGGCCCCCTCAGTGGCTCCCATCCCCCATACTGAGGGTGTGAATGCTTGTGGCCCCCTCAGTGGTTCCCCTCCCCCATACCGAGGGTCTGCATGCTTGTGGCCCCCTCAGTGGCTCCCCTCCCCCCATACTGAGGGTCTGAATGCTTGTGGCCCCCTCAGTGGCTCCCCTCCCCCATACTAAGGGTCTGAATGCTTGTGGCCCCCCTCAGTGGTTCCCCTCCCCAATACTGAGGGTGTGAATGCTTGTGGCCCCCTCAGTGGCTCCCCTCCCCCCATACTGAGGGTCTGAATGCTTGTGGCCCCCTTAGTGGCTCCCCTCCCCCATACCGAGGGTCTGAATGCTTGTGGCCCCCTCAGTGGCTCCCCTCCCCCATACTGAGGGTCTGAATGCTTGTGGCCTCCTCAGTGGCTCCCCTCCCCCATACCGAGGGTCTGAATGCTTGTGGCCCCCTCAGTGGCTCCCCTCCCCCATACTGAGGGTCTGAATGCTTGTGGCCCCCTCAGTGGCTCCCCTCCCCCATACCGAGGGTCTGAATGCTTGTGGTCCCCTCAGTGGCTCCCCTCCCCCATACCGAGGGTCTGAATGCTTGTGGCCCCCTCAGTGGCTCCCTTCCCCCATACCGAGGGTCTGAATGCTTGTGGCCCCCTCAGTGGCTCCCCTCCCCCATACCGAGGGTCTGAATGCTTGTGGTCCCCTCAGTGGCTCCCCCTCCCCCATACCGAGGGTCTGAATGCTTGTGGCCCCCTCAGTGGCTCCCCTCCCCCATTCCGAGGGTCTGAATGCTTGTGGCCCCCTCAGTGGCTCCCCTCCCCCATACTGAGGGTCTTGTGGCCGCGGCTCTGCTCTGTCTCCGCAGATTTTGCAGTGGCAGGAGTTTGGAGAAGACTCGGCTCAGAGCATCGTGCAAATGGCCAAGTACTTCAGCGCTCCGTGCAAGAGCATGAGGTCTATGTACAGCGAGGAGCAAATCTACCACCTGCTGGGGGAGAACACCTCCATGAGACGGCTGCTGACCGAGGCGAGTCTCACCCACACTCCCTGCAAGCCTACCCCTGCGCAGGCACATTACACACTCTGCAGCCTACCCCTGCGCAGGCACATTACACACTCTGCAGCCTTCCCCTGCGCAGGCACATTATACACTCTGCAGCCTACCCCTGCTCAGGCATATTACACACTCTGCATCCTCCCCCTGCGCAGGCACATTACACACTGTGCAGCCTCCCCCTGCGCAGGCACATTACACACTCTGCATCCTCCCCCTGCGCAGGCTCATTACACACTCTGCAGCCTCCGCCCTGCGCAGGCACATTACACACTCTGCAGCCTCTGCTCTGCGCAGGCACATTACACACTCTGCATCCTCCCCCTGCGCAGGCACATTACACACTGTGCAGCCTCCCCCTGCGCAGGCACATTACACACTCTGCATCCTCCCCCTGCGCAGGCTCATTACACACTCTGCAGCCTCCGCCCTGCGCAGGCACATTACACACTCTGCAGCCTCCGCCCTGCGCAGGCACATTACACACACTGCAGCCTCCCCTTGCGCAGGCACATTACACACACTGCATCCTCCCCCTGCGCAGGCACATTACACACACTGCATCCTCCCCCTGCGCAGGCACATTACACACACTGCATCCTCCCCCTGCGCAAGCACATTACACACTCTGCATCCTCCCCCTGCGCAGGCACATTACACACTCTGCAGCCTACCCCTGCGCAGGCACATTACACACTCTGCAGCCTTCCCCTGCGCAGGCACATTATACACTCTGCAGCCTACCCCTGCTCAGGCATATTACACACTCTGCATCCTCCCCCTGCGCAGGCACATTACACACTGTGCAGCCTCCCCCTGCGCAGGCACATTACACACTCTGCATCCTCCCCCTGCGCAGGCTCATTACACACTCTGCAGCCTCCGCCCTGCGCAGGCACATTACACACTCTGCAGCCTCTGCTCTGCGCAGGCACATTACACACTCTGCATCCTCCCCCTGCGCAGGCACATTACACACTGTGCAGCCTCCCCCTGCGCAGGCACATTACACACTCTGCATCCTCCCCCTGCGCAGGCTCATTACACACTCTGCAGCCTCCGCCCTGCGCAGGCACATTACACACTCTGCAGCCTCCGCCCTGCGCAGGCACATTACACACACTGCAGCCTCCCCTTGCGCAGGCACATTACACACACTGCATCCTCCCCCTGCGCAGGCACATTACACACACTGCATCCTCCCCCTGCGCAGGCACATTACACACACTGCATCCTCCCCCTGCGCAAGCACATTACACACTCTGCATCCTCCCCCTGCTCAGGCACATTACACACTCTGCATCCTCCCCCTGCGCAGGCACATTACACACTCTGCATCCTCCGCAGGCACATTACACACTCTGCATCCTCCGCTCTGCGCAGGCACATTACACACTCTGCATCCTCCGCTCTGCACAGGCACATTACACACACTGCATCCTCCGCTCTGCGCAGGCACATTACACACTGTGCATCCTCCGCAGGCACATTACACACTCTGCATCCTCCGCTCTGCGCAGGCACATTACACACTCTGCATCCTCCGCTCTGCACAGGCACATTACACACACTGCATCCTCCGCTCTGCGCAGGCACATTACACACTCTGCATCCTCCGCTCTGCACAGGCACATTACACACACTGCATCCTCCGCTCTGCGCAGGCACATTACACACTCTGCATCCTCCGCTCTGCACAGGCACATTACACACTCTGCATCCTCCGCTCTGCGCAGGCACATTACACACTCTGCATCCTCCGCTCTGCGCAGGCACATTACACACTCTGCATCCTCCGCTCTGCACAGGCACATTACACACTCTGCATCCTCCGCTCTGCACAGGCACATTACACACACTGCATCCTCCGCTCTGCGCAGGCACATTACACACTCTGCATCCTCCGCTCTGCGCAGGCACATTACACACTCTGCATCCTCCGCTCTGCACAGGCACATTACACACACTGCATCCTCCGCTCTGCGCAGGCACATTACACACTCTGCATCCTCCGCTCTGCACAGGCACATTACACACTCTGCAGCCTCCCCCTGCTCAGGCACATTACACACTCTGCAGCCTCCCCCCTGCGCAGGCACATTACACACTCTGCAGCCTCCCCCTGCGCAGGCACACACTCTGCAGCCTCCCCCCTGCGCAGGCACATTACACACTCTGCAGCCTCCCCCTGCGCAGGCACATTAGACACTCTGCAGCCTCCCCCTGCGCAGGCACATTACACACGCTGCATCCTCCGCCCTGCTCATTCTTGGGCACTACAGGTCCCATTGAAGTGAACGTGTCCAGAGCTTGGCAGCTGATTGCCGAGGTGCCGGGTGTTGGACCCCACCGATCAGACGTGGTGACCTATCCCATGCAATCCATATCTTCAGCCCAGAGGTCTGCTTTTCGCTGTCTTTCCGGTCAGTAATTGGCTTTTCTCTGTTTCTTTCATACAACAGAAGAACGCAGTGATAGAAAGTCTCCAGGAGCAGGTGACCAGCGCCAAGGAGAAGCTGGAGGAGCTCCTGCAGTCAGAATGCAGCATGGAGATAACCCCGCCGGTGCCGGCCACCTCCACACTGACCATCAATCAGCCCAAAGCCACTACAGAGACCTCCCCGACCGCCGGCCGAGACCACCACACAAGCCACAGTATGGTCCTCCAGGCTGATGTGAATTGTGAGGACGTGAAGCCCCCCGCTGAGGAGAGAGGTGGATTCCATCACACTGTCCTATCTCCAGAACCAAACCCAGACAACAACCTGGCGGCCGTCTCCAGAAATGGTGACTTTATGGACAACGCTACCAAGTCTCATAGGGAGAACATAGAGAGGCCAGTGGAGGGCCTGACCGAGGCTTGGGAGCAACTGTCCCGAAAGATGAACTACGTCAGCAGTGAGAAGCTTCAGGAGATCCTCAAGGAGCTCAGTGTGGAGACCCTGTCAGGGTGTAACCTGGGGTCTCCTCAAAGGCAGAGACGTGCCAGCCACAGCGTCCCACGAGAGCCTATACCACATCCCCCCGAGGGGTTCCGAAATATCTCCACCAGCTTGTCCCCATACATAACACGGAGAAGAAGAGGGCATGGATATGGCCGCAGGAACGTCTCCACTACCTCACACTACTCCAGAACCACATATCCTCCAAGCCACAGCGTCACTGGTACCAGTGACCGATATAATGGGACAGACCACCTAAGAGAAGACGGGGGTGATAGAGAAGACCTCCAATGTTCCCATCAGCCTTCAGTTCCAACAAGGAATGTAGAGTCGTGTGGGCAAGAAAATGGAGGCTTGTGGATAACCAAAATATCAGAGCCACCAGAGATGTCAGCTGGATCCAGACATGCTAACCGCTGGACCCTCACGGGGACAGAGACCCCCAGAGGCCAGACCCCCAGAGGCCAGCCCCTCAGCGGCCAGACCCCCAGAGGCCAGCCCCTCAGCTCAGAGTCAGACTCCAGCAGCTCGGAGGAGACTCTGTGTTATTGCCACCGTCCGTACTGTGACATGTGTTCCCCTCAGACGTGTGACTCCAGCGACAGCTGTGACACGGATTCCACAGACCGGCTGTACGGGTGGCCGGGGCAGCTTCGTACCACGCGGACCCTCATAAACTTTAAAGAGGACCTTACACCCACGTTTGTTTGATGGTGACACCAGTTGCACTTTCTTGTGATTCCCCATTTTGCATTTCTGACCCAAGACTCTGACCCAATGTAGAAAGACAGATCTGTCCTGGGGGGGGGGGGGGGGGGCGGTTATGACTTTGTGAATTTATGTAGGAGCCATAAATCTGAATCTGTGTCCGGATTATTGGCTTGTTGTGATAGATTTGCTTTTGTTCCCTTAGCGCAATAATGAAGAAGAAGAAGAACACTTTCTGCTAAGATTTCCAGAGAATGACCACATTTAGCTTAGTTCTGATCAGCTCTTTCTCCCCCTCTCGCAGCAGGAAGTATCAGCACAATCATAATGACATAGCTTCAGAGGTAGAATAAAGCCCCGTCCATCTACACCACGTTCCAAATAATTATGCAAATGATATTTTTCTCTGATTTTCCTGAATGCTCGGTGCAGATGACCGTCCGTCTAATAAGTCATCCCCCGTTAGAGGATACATGGAATTTTATTGTAGGACCCTCCTGTCACAAACCACCGGGGGGGGGTCACTCAGAAATCCCCCGCGCTGGCTACCAGTACGTCACAATCGGGGGGTAACAAGTGGGGGTCACCCCTACTTTATACCTCCCGACCGACAGACAGAGCACGTGACGCGCTCTCTAGCGCCCCTCTTATAGTCAGGCCAATTATGGAATTGCCCGACAATAAGCAAGGAGGCCGCTATACTACTTATGCCGATTATTGAAGGGCCCCCGGCGAGAGAAGGGTATATATTCCCCCGACCTCCGCGGGCGGAATATATAAACTCTCCCCGAATCTCACTGGCCTCCCCACAATAATCCTTGGCACAACTCGCTGCCACCAACCGATTTACGGTAACTATTAGCCGAACACACAGACGTGGGATTCAAGATCGAGATAACAGAACAGCCCAAGATTAATTATATAATTTAATCGCCTAAAGCACACTAGAAACTACAATATATACAATAGGGAATCTACAGAATATACATATGTCAGAGTACAGTTACAGATAAAGCATGGTTTACAACAGGTATGCAATTCAATCAGTTACCTTGTGCGTCTGGCCACAGGGGGGCGCTGTAGACCAGGTTTCCAGGAACTCTCTCACAGGTCTGTCCCAACCAGGCCCCCGAGCAGAAGAACACTGGAAAATGGCCGAAGTAGGGTTATCAACCTGGGCAGATCCAGGTCCCCTCCTACCTTAGTGACCTCACAGGGAAGCACTGCCACTCCCCCTGCATGGCTCAGAATTATCCAGCCAAGGGGATATTGGCCATAACTTTGCCTGGGAGCGTCGTAGGCGGACGCCAATGCTCTCATTGTGACAGTTATGAATTTAGCTACAGAACGAGGGGACTCATGACCTGTCTGCCAGTTCCCCATTGGCTGATATCACGCCTGGGGCATTTCCCAATGTCCTGCTCCCATAAAAAGGGTGTGCCGGCATCGTCCACATGCGGAGACACCATTTTTATGGTTGCCATATTTATCGGAAATATGGCTTGCGAGATATGAACCATTTTTTACTGGAGTCGTTCTGTCTGGCTATTTCCATAGCCTTGCTAACTAGCTAGCAGCCCCCACTACAGGGTGACGGCAGGGAGTCATCCTGTGTCCATTGTCCCTAAGCCACCTCATTTCAATATCACAGGACATGGCCATGGATTTGTTGCTAAACCAGTTGTGTGAAGGGAAGGGGGGGGGGGTGACACCAGGAGAGGGCTTCCTGACATGACTTGAATGTCATGATTTATCGTCATATCTCCGGATTTACCTCACACCTCCCCCCTTTTGAAGGCGCTAGGGGGCAGCACACTCCGGTGTTCCCCCGTGCGCCCGTCCGCGACCTCTCCTTGTCGGGACAGCCCGTCTGCGTTACCGTGGTCACGGCCCCTTTTGTGGCGAATGGTGAAGTTGTATTGCTGGAGCGCAAGGCTCCATCGCAACAATCGCCCATTCGTCCCAGAGACGGTGTGCAACCAGCTGAGGGGATTGTGGTCCGTCTCCACGATGAAGTGGCGCCCGTATAGATAGGGTTGCAGACGCTGCAGGGCCCACACTATGGCCAGGCACTCCTTCTCCATCGTGGAATAGGCAACTTCCCTTGGTAACAGCTTCCTGCTCAGGTACAAGACTGGGTGCTCTTGGCTCGCAGAGTCCACCTGGCTGAGCACCGCACCGAGGCCGAAGTCACTGGCGTCGGTCTGTACTACAAACGGCCGCGTGAAGTCGGCTGCCTGTAGCACGGGCGGGCTGGACAGGGCGTCCTTTAGGGCCCGGAAGGCTGTCTCGCAGTCCATTGTCCAATCGACTGCAGAGGGCAGCTTCTTCTTGGTGAGGTCCGTCAAGGGCTTTGCCAGGCTACTATAGCATGGAACAAACCTCCTATAGTACCCAGCGGTCCCCAAGAAGGACATCACCTGCTTCTTGGTCCTGGGGGTGGGCCAGGATGCGATGGCTTCCACTTTCTCAGGCTCGGGCTTCAGTGTTCTCCCGCCTACCCGGTGACCGAGGTACTGGACCTCGCTCATGGCCAGCTGACACTTTCCCGGCTTGATGGTCAAACCTGCCCGGTGGATCCGCCTGAGCACCTGTGCTAGATGCTCTAGGTGGTCCTCCCAGGTGGGACTGAAGACGGCAATGTCATCCAGGTACGCGGCCGCGTACCCTTCAAGTCCCTTGAGCAGGGTGTTGACCATCCGCTGGAAAGTGGCAGGGGCATTCCTCATCCCGAATGGCATCACCGTGGACTCGTACAGTCCAAATGGGGTAATAAAGGCAGAGCGTTCCCTGGCCTTGCGAGTCAGGGGGATCTGCCAATATCCCCGGCTCAGGTCCATGATGGTCAGGTACTGAGCCCCGGCCAACTGATCGAGCAGGTCATCGATGCGTGGCATTGGGTACGCATCGGCGACCGTGACAGCATTGAGCCCCCTGTAGTCCACGCAGAACCGAGTGGTTCGGTCCTTCTTAGGGACGAGGACTACAGGCGAGGCCCAAGCGCTGTTGGATGCCTGGATCACCCCCCAGCTTCAGCATCTCGTCAATCTCCTGGCGCATGTGTTGCTGCACCTCCAGGGAGACCCGATATGCTGAACGCCGGATCGGGGGATGATCCCCAGTGTCCACGTGATGGACAGCCAAGTCAGTCCTTCCGGGCTGGTTGGTAAACAACCCCCGGAAGGGGTGTAGGGTGGCCCACAGCTGGGACCGTTGGTCCTCCAAGAGCTGGTGGCCAACCTCCACATCCTCAATGGATCCGCCTGCCCTAACCTGGGCTAGCATATCCAAGAGGGTTTCCGCTTCTCCCTCCTCGGGCAGGTTGCACACGGGGAGCGCACATGCCTCCCGCTCATGATGTGCCTTCATCATGTTCACATGGAAGGGCTTCCGCCTTCCACGGGCAGGGTCCAGGGTGACCAGGTACGTCACAGGGTTGAGCTGCTGGTACACGAGGTATGGGCCTTCCCAGGCTGCCTGAAGCTTGTCCTGTGGTACGGGGACCAGTACCCACACCTTTTGACCCACTTGGTAGGTCCTCTCACAAGCGTTCTGGTCGTACCAACGCTTCTGATCGGCCTGGGCTTGAGCCATATTGTCGTGTACCAGTTGCGTCACGGCCTGCATTTTGTCCCGGAAGCGCATGACATACTCGATAACCGACACTCCAGGGGTGGCCAAATCCCCTTCCCAAGCCTCTTTCACCAGAGCCAGGGGGCCCCGCACACGTCGCCCGTACAGGAGCTCAAACGGTGAGAATCCTGTTGAGGCCTGTGGAACCTCCCGGTAAGCAAATAACAGGTGTGGGAGATACCGCTCCCAGTCACTCCCATGGGAGTCGACCAACATCTTAAGCATCTGCTTTAAGGTGCCATTGAACCGCTCGCACAGGCCATTAGTCTGTGGATGGTACGGGCTGGCCACCAGATGTCGCACCTGGACTTGCTTACAGAGGGCCTCCATCAGCTGGGACATGAATTGGGTCCCCCGGTCAGTGAGCATTTCCTGGGGAAAACCCACTCGGGAGAAAATCTCCAGCAATGCGGTGGCCACCTTGTCAGCCCGAATGGACGACAAGGCCACTGCTTCTGGGTACCGGGTGGCATAGTCAACTACCGTCAGTATGAAGCGTTTCCCGGAGCTGCTGGGGATGGCCAGCGGGCCGACCAGATCCACAGCCACCCTCCTGAAAGGCTCATCGATGATTGGCAGAGATACCAGTGGGGCTTTGGGGCGTGGCCCCGCCTTCCCCACTCTCTGACAGGTTTCACACGAACGGCAGTAGGCAGCCACATCGGCCCCCATTTTTGGCCAGTAGAAATGCTGGTTTAACCTGGCCTTGGTCTTAGCGATCCCTAGGTGTCCGGCCATCGGAATCTCATGTGCGATCCGCAACAACTCCGTCCGGAACGGATAGGGTACCACCAACTGTCGGTCCCTGGGCCACGCCTCCGGTGAACCCTGCTGGACCGTGGCCCGGTACAGCCGTCCTTGGTCCCAGACCACTCGCTCCGGGTCCGAGTCCGAGGGAGGCTGTGCCGCCTGCTCCTTAAGAGCTTTCAGGCTGTCGTCAGCTTCTAACGCTGCCTGAAACCCCTGACTAGATGTGGCCAGAATCGACGAGACTGTCACATCTTCGGTCAGTACCCCGGGACCTGTGTCCTGGCCTCCACCTGACTCGGCTGCCACTTGGTCAGAAGGGGAAGAGCTATCGGACCTCCGGGAGGCCCCTTGGCTTCCAGCACTCCCACTGCGGGTGACAGCGGCCACAGCCGCTGCGACCGTGGGTCGTGCCTGCTCCTCCTCCGTTCCTGACCAAGTCGCCGGTTCAGGCAGACCTACCTGGCTTCCTGACACCCCGGTTGTGGGGGAACCATGCACCGAGATCTTACCTGGGAGCACTTCCGCTCCTGGACCGGCCCCAATCTCACCTGCCTGTTCCCCTCCTGCAGCAACAGAACCCCGCTGTGAAATCTCTGGGGACCCCACATTTGCTGTGGTAGCCCCCACCCCACACACTGGTCCTCCCCCTGCAGCACCCTGCTCTCTGCTTATCCCTGCAGAGGGCAACAGATCCCAGCTCACAGGCTGGTTACTTGTAGAGGCATTGTCACACCTTTCTCTGACCCCCTCCCCTGTCACAGCTGCAGCTGAGTGTGTGTCTATGGTGTCTATGCAAGCAGAAATCTCAGAGTTCACTCCCTCCTCCCTTACATCATTCATAGATAACACATTAACATTGTCCGGAGGCATGTCAGCACTGGCTGAAGGTTCAGCCTTTGGGGCGGGGCCAAACTGGGAGGTTATTTGCCCCAAATCTGTCCCAAGTAGCACGTTTGCAGGGATCCGATCAGTTACCCCCACCTCCCTCACCCCTCGCCCTGCGCCCCAGTCCACATAAATGTCAGCAACAGGCAGCGCCGGGTCAATGCCTCCAATCCCGGAGACAGCGAGGGTTTTTCCAGGGATCAAGTCTTGGGGGGACACCATCTCAGGCCGCACCAGAGTCACCTCCGAGGCGCTGTCTCGCAGTCCTATGGTCACAGACCGGCCGACGGTGACAGGTTGGAAGCTGTCCAGGGACCTACCACCACCCCCACCCACACAATACACCTTGGGCGGCCCTTGGGACGGGGACGGAGCCGGGGCCTTGGGACGCTGAGGGCACATGGCCTTGAAGTGTCCAGGTAGGTTGCACTGGTGGCACCGTCTTGGTTCTGCCACGGGCCTGGAGAGGGGAGTTGAGGGGGACACCCCCTGCAGTCTAGGGGCAGGTGGGGCAGTCGCAGAGTTCATCTTACCCCCTCTCCAGGTGCTGCTGGTGGCTGCTCTCCTGGCTTCAGGAGCCCGATTGTTGGTGTAGTCATCTGCCAGGGCAGCTGTAGCCGTGGATCCCTTTGGCTTCTGGTCTCGGATGAACTGGCGGAGATCCTCAGGGCAGTTCCACAAGAGTTGCTCCGTGATGAACAAGTCCAGGATCTCCGGTCCGGTGGAAAGCTGCAGGCCTTGGGTCCAGTGGTCGGCAGCTCGGGCAAGTGCCCGCCGGTGGTCAGCCCAGGAGTCCTTTGGTCCCTTCTGCAGCGTCCGGAACTTCTTGCGGTAGGACTCCGGGGTGAGGTTGTACTGTTGGATCAGGGCCCGCTTGATGGTGTCGTAGCCCTGATCCGCCTCAGCAGGCAAGTCCCCAAGGATATCCAGGGCCTTACCCCTTAAACGGGGGGTCAGGTATTTGGCCCACTGGTCCTTGTTCAGATGATGCTGCAAGCAAGTCCGTTCAAAAGCAGTCAAGAAAGAGTCCAAGTCTCCATCCTTCTCCAGCACTGGGAAGTCCTCAACACGGACCTTTGGAAGTTTGGTGTCTGGAAGGTCACGGGTGGCTGATGAGGGCCGGAGCTGAGCTAGCTGCAGCTGGTAGTTACGCTCTGCCTGGCGCTCTTCACGCGCTGCTTGCCGCTCACGCTCGGCCATGAGTTCCTTGTAGCCCTCCCGGTCTCCAGCCTGGCGTAGGGCCATAGCCATTTGAAGAAGGCTATCCGAGCCTCCCAGGCTCGGTGGAATGGCACGTGGTGATCTGCGGCCCGCTGCGGAGCCTGGTGCTTCACTGTCCATTGCAGAGCGGAGGGCTGGCGTCTGGCTCGTTGAGGACCCTTGGGCGAGCTGCTCCTCATCTTGTCCAGCAGTGCCCGGTTGTGCAATGTCCTCTGCAGAGCTGTTTTCTGGCGTCGAGCTCCTGGAGGACTCGTGGACAACCTCCTCATCGTCTCTGGCCTGAGCATCGGCCATTCCTTTGGCTTTGCTCCTGGTGCTCTCAGCCATTCTTGCAGACTTTTGGTCACTGACACAGAACTGACACCTGATGCCTCCACACACCTTACAGTATCTGCACTCTGACACTCTAGTGTTGAGCTAGTCTGAAGACCCCAGCAGCCACAGCTGCTGCAGGCAGTCTTTAGTGTCTGGGAGTATGGGTCTCACACTCACACACACTATTATCTCGATCCCACCGCTTGCCACCAATATGTCACAAACCACCGGGGGGGTCACTCAGAAGTCCCCCGCGCTGGCTACCAGTACGTCACAATCGGGGGGTAACAAGTGGGGTCACCCCTCCATTATACCTCCCGACCGACAGACAGAGCACGTGACGCGCTCTCTAGCGCCCCTCTTATAGTCAGGCCAATTATGGAATTGCCCGACAATAAGCAAGGAGGCCGCTATACTACTTATGCCGATTATTGAAGGGCCCCCGGCGAGAGAAGGGTATATATTCCCCCGACCTCCGCGGGCGGAATATATAAACTCTCCCCGAATCTCACTGGCCTCCCCACAATAATCCTTGGCACAACTCGCTGCCACCAACCGATTTACGGTAACTATTAGCCGAACACACAGACGTGGGATTCAAGATCGAGATAACAGAACAGCCCAAGATTAATTATATAATTTAATCGCCTAAAGCACACTAGAAACTACAATATATACAATAGGGAATCTACAGAATATACAGTTATGTCAGAGTACAGTTACAGATAAAGCATGGTTTACAACAGGTATGCAATTCAATCAGTTACCTTGTGCGTCTGGCCACAGGGGGGCGCTGTAGACCAGGTTTCCAGGAACTCTCTCACAGGTCTGTCCCAACCAGGCCCCCGAGCAGAAGAACACTGGAAAATGGCCGAAGTAGGGTTATCAACCTGGGCAGATCCAGGTCCCCTCCTACCTTAGTGACCTCACAGGGAAGCACTGCCACTCCCCCTGCATGGATCAGAATTATCCAGCCAAGGGGATATTGGCCATAACTTTGCCTGGGAGCGTCGTAGGCGGACGCCAATGCTCTCATTGTGACAGTTATGAATTTAGCTACAGAACGAGGGGACTCATGACCTGTCTGCCAGTTCCCCATTGGCTGATATCACGCCTGGGGCATTTCCCAATGTCCTGCTCCCATAAAAAGGGTGTGCCGGCATCGTCCACATGCGGAGACACCATTTTTATGGTTGCCATATTTATCGGAAATATGGCTTGCGAGATATGAACCATTTTTTACTGGAGTCGTTCTGTCTGGCTATTTCCATAGCCTTGCTAACTAGCTAGCAGCCCCCACTACAGGGTGACGGCAGGGAGTCATCCTGTGTCCATTGTCCCTAAGCCACCTCATTTCAATATCACAGGACATGGCCATGGATTTGTTGCTAAACCAGTTGTGTGAAGGGAAGGGGGGGGGGGTGACACCAGGAGAGGGCTTCCTGACATGACTTGAATGTCATGATTTATCGTCATATCTCCGGATTTACCTCACACCTCCCAATGATCACAGTATAATCCTCCTGTTCCACATTATTGGGCACAGGAGAGTTTCTAAACATTTTATATGTTGTAAAGAGTGAAAATGCTGATTTGTGGAATTTGCAGCATTAGGAGGTCACATTTACTGAGATAAAAAGCTATTTAAATCCAGAACCTCCTAACAGGCCGAGTTACATGTAACACAGGAGCCCTTCTGTGATATTCACAATCCTTGCATCCATTGAACTTGTGAGTTTTTGGAGCGTTTCTGCTTGAATTTCTTTGCATGATGTCAGAATCGCCTCCAGAGCTGCTGTTGTGATGTGAGCTGCCTCCCACCCTCATAGATCTTCTGCTTCATGATACTCCAAAGTTTCTCTATAGGGTTGAGGTCAGGGGAAGATGGTGGCCACACCATGAGTTTATCTGCTTTTATTCCCATAGCAGCCAATGACACAGAGGTGTTCTTTGCAGCATGAGATGGGGCATTGTCATGCATGAAGATGATTTTGCTCCTGAAGGCACGTTTCTGCTTTTTGTACCATGGAAGAAAGTTGTCAGTCAGAAGCTCTATATACTTTGCAGAGGTCATTTTCACACCTTCAGGAACCCTAAAGGGGCGTACCAGATGTCTCCCTATGATTCTAGCCCAAAACATGACTCCTCCAGCTCCTTGCTTTTGTCGCAGCCTTGTTGGGACACGGTGGCCATCCACCAACCATCCACTACTCCATCCATCTGCACCATACAGGGTTGCTGCACACTCATCAGTAAACAAGACTGTTTGAACATTAGACTTCATGTATGTCTGGGCCACTGCAGCCATTTCTGCTTGTGAGCACTGGTTAGGGGGTGGCCGAATAGTAGGTTTATGCACCACAGCAAGCCTCTGAAGGACCCTACATCTTGAGGTTGGAGGGGCTCCAGAGGCTCCAGCAGCTTCACATATCTGTTTGCTGGTGTGTAATGGCTTTTCAGCAGCAGCTCTCTTAGGCCCCCTTCACACGTCAGTGATTCTGATAAGTTTGTGCTTTTTTTATACGTACCAGAATCACTGACATACACAGACCCTTTATAATCAATGGGTCTGCTCACACGAGTGATTTTTCACTGAACGTGTCTCCGTGCACGCGTGGCTGTGATTCTGCACAGAGACAAGTCAGTTTTTCCTGGCATCACTGATGACCCACACTATGGTGTGATCCATGTGTGATCAGTGAAACACGTACCAGAAAATCACGGACATATTAAATATTTTCAACTTACCTTGCCTGCGATTTGCTGTGCCTGCTCCGCTCTCGGCAGCTCCTGCCTGGCTCATGAATATTCATGAGAGCAGGAAAACCCAACCAGGAAGTAGGTGCTGAGAGCGGTGGGCGGACGCTGCAGAGCCGAGGAGTTCAGCACCATGGAAAGCTGTTCTAGTATCTGCCATTACTACCTCTTGTGGTCGCATTCCACAGTCTGACCGCTCTAACTGTAAAGAACCCTTTCCTATTTAGCTGCCAGAATCTCTCCCCCCCCCGCAGTGAGTGCCCCTTGGTCCTTAGTATTGTCTTCCCCCGCAGTGTATGCCCCTGGTCCTTAGTATTGTCTTCCCCCGCAGTGAGTGCCCCCTGGTCCTTAGTATTGTCTTCCCCCCGCAGTGAGTGCCCCCTGGTCCTTAGTATTGTCTTCCCCCCGCAGTGAGTGCCCCTGGTCCTTAGTATTGTCTTCCCCCGCAGTGTATGCCCCTGGTCCTTAGTATTGTCTTCCCCCCGCAGTGAGTGCCCCCTGGTCCTTAGTATTGTCTTCCCCCGCAGTGAGTGCCCCCTGGTCCTTAGTATTGTCTTCCCCCGCAGTGAGTGCCCCCTGGTCCTTAGTATTGTCTTCCCCCGTAGTGAGTGCCCCTGGTCCTTAGTATTGTCTTCCCCCGCAGTGAGTGCCCCTGGTCCTTAGTATTGTCTTCCCCCGCAGTGAGTGCCCGTGGTCCTTAGTATTGTCTTCCCCCCGCAGTGAGTGCCCCCTGGTCTTTAGTATTGTCTTCCCCCCGCAGTGAGTGCCCCCTGGTCCTTAGTATTGTCTTCCCCCGCAGTGACTGTCCCTGGTCCTTAGTATTGTCTTTGGAAGGAATAAGTCCTGCGCCGTCCTTTATATTGACCACACATGTATTTATACATATGAGATCTCCTCTGAGACAGCTTTTTCCACCTCTCATCATACGGGCGGCCTCCATTCCTCCTCATGCGGGCGGCCTCCATTCCTCCTCATGCGGGCGGCCTCCATTCCTCATCATAAGGGGGCCTCCCTTCCTCCTCATACGGGCGGCCTCCCTTCCTCCTCATACGGGCGGCCTCCATTCCTCCTCATACGGGCGGCCTCCATTCCTCCTCATACGGGCGGCCTCCCTTCCTCATCATACGGGCGGCCTCCATTCCTCATCATACGGGCGGCCTCCCTTACTCCTCATACGGGCGGCCTCCATTCCTCCTCATACAGGCGGCCTCCATTTCTCCTCATACGGGCGGCCTCCATTCCTCATCATACGGGTGGCCTCCCTTACTCCTCATACGGGCGGCCTCCATTCCTCCTCATACGGGCGGCCTCCATTCCTCCTCATACGGGCGGCCTCCATTCCTCCTCATACGGGCGGCCTCCATTCCTCCTCATACGGGCGGCCTCCCTTCCTCCTCATACGGGCGGCCTCCCTTCCTCATCATACGGGCGGCCTCCCTTACTCCTCATACGGGCGGCCTCCCTTACTCCTCATACGGGCGGCCTCCCTTACTCCTCATACGGGCGGCCTCCATTCCTCCTCATACGGGCGGCCTCTATTCCTCATCATATGGGCGGCCTCTATTCCTCCTCATATGGGCAGCCTCCTTTCCTCCTCATACGGGCAGCCTCTATTGCTCATCATACGGGCGGTCTCCATTACTCTTCATACGGGCGGCCTCCATTCCTCATCATACGGGCAGCCTCCATTCCTCATCATACGGGCGGCCTCCATTCCTCATCATACGGGCGGCCTCCATTCCTCATCATACGGGCGGCCTCCATTCCTCCTCATATGGGCGTCCTCCATTCCTCATCATACGGGCAGCCTCTATTCCTCATCATATGGGCGGCCTCCTTTACTCTTCATACGGGCGGCCTCCATTCCTCCTCATACGGGCAGCCTCCATTCCTCATCACATGGGCGTCCTCCATTCCTCATCATACGGGCAGCCTCTATTCCTCCATATATGGGCGGCCTCCATTACTCTTCATACTGGGGCCTCCATTCCTTGTAATAATCTAGCTGCCGCCATTGAACTGACTCGAGTTTCTGAATGTACTTTACAAATGGTGGAGCCCAAAACTGGATCCCATATTCCAGATGTGGCCTTACCTGTGATCTATAGAGGGGTAACATTACGTTTGGATCCCGGGATCTAATCTCTCTTTTTCTCCTCCCTTTTGCAGCTGCTGCCTGACATTGAGCTGCTGCTCTTGTACCCAGAATCCTCCGCTCTCTCTCCAGACATTGATGCTGCTGCTCGGTTACTTGTACCCAGAATCCCCCGCTCTTCCTCCTGACATTGAGGTGCTGCTCGGTTACTTGTACCCAGAATCCCCCGCTCCTTCTCCTGTTCTGTAGTCCGGAGGTTACTTCCATTTAATGTACACGCAGCTATAGGATGACTCCGTCCTCGGGGCATTACTCCACATTTATCCCCATTATATCTCCTCTGTTCAGTGTCTGCCCATTCAAACATCATTCTGTAATATTGTACTATCCAGGTCAGTATTTAATATCCTACATAGTTTGGTGGCGTCAGCAAAGACTGACACTTTCCTATCAGTCCCATCCACAAGGTGATTAATAAAGAGATGAATCTGTGATGTGCATTGTCCTGCAGGTGCCTTCAGACGTCTGTGCCCGGAACATTGCACAGATACAACGCTACAGTCTATGGTGCAGTTCACATATCCAGAATGGGAAAATCACAGACTTGTCCATTTGTTTATAATGAAACATGGCGCTGCCTGTGAGCCGTGTCTCTTCTTTCAGATGGAAGTCATTATTTCTGTGACGCCATGTAGTACCATACGTGTTACCAGCACCTCCTGTTGTATATGATGAGCCCGTGATTGGCTTCGGTGTTTCTCGCTTTGACTCATCTGTGTATAATCTGAATCACAGATCAAAATGATCCAAACAAATCTCTGGGTCCAGGACTGAAGAGACACGCATTCAGTTCAGTCATATGCCGGCTCCCGGACAGCCCGCGACTGTGCCGGCAGATGATGGCGGTGTCATTTCCCCATCATCTGCCTCTCGGAGCTGCGTCACCCGAGATCTCTAACAGCGTGCGGCCCGGGGGAGGGGGGTGTAATGTATGTCCTTAGGAGCCGAAAACAGCCCTCCAATACAGTCACAGGGGTTTGCTGAGACCCCCGGGTCCCTGATGACGGTAATCCAGTGATCGCCAGCTTCTGAGAGCAGGATTTCTTCCTTACACACTAAGGCCCTGTGCGCACACTGCGTTTTTTGCAGCGGATTTGCTGCGGTTTTTGTTCATGACCTTTCTGCAGACCTTCCCCAGCAAAATCTATGGGAAAACCAAAATGCTGTGCGCACACTGCGGTTTTTTCCCCTATAGATTTTTCTGCAGCAAAAAAGAATGTCACTTCTTTTCCACAGGCTCCTGCGTTTTTGCCATAGATAATGGAAAAAAAAAAAACTGCAGGGACCAACCCGCGGAAAAAAACTCAACAAAACTGGTGCGGAGATCTGCCAGAGGGTGCAGAGATCTGCCAGAGGGTGCAGAGATCTGCCAGAGGGTGCGGAGATCTGCCAGAGGGTGCGGAGATCTGCCAGAGGGTGCAGAGATCTGCCAGAGGGTGCAGAGATCTGCCAGAGGGTGCAGAGATCTGCCAGAGGGTGCAGAGATCTGCCAGAGGGTGCAGAGATCTGCCAGAGGGTGCAGAGATCTGCCAGAGGGTGCAGAGATCTGCCAGAGGGTGCGGAGATCTGCCAGAGGGTGCGGATTTTTCTTAAGAAAAGCAAAAAATTTCCCAGTGCACACAGAACCGAATACAGTGATATCGCTGTATATAGTAAAGACAACAGCAGGTTCAGGCCCCCTAAGAAGACTGATAAATACAGAGAAAAGAAAAAAAAAACTTAAGAACAAAAAAAAACAAATATATATATAAAAGTACAAATCCCCTCCCTCTCACCCCATAAAAAAAAAAAAACGCACGTGGTATTGTTACCAAAGTCCGATCCATCAACATATAAAGTTCATTAACCCGACCGGTAAACCCCAAAAAAAAAAAAAAAAAAAAAAAAAAAAAAACACAAAACCACCAAAATTCAGTTTTTTCACCCTAAAAAACACAGGTGATCATAACCCCAAAACTGTATCAATAAAAATGTCGGCTCAGGATCCCCCAAAAATTAAGTGTTACAGGTATCAAAAAAACGGTGACAAGGAAAATCTGTATTTTATTTTTTTTTCCACATTTTTGATTTTTTTCACCACTTCAATAATAATAACCTGCAGCTTCATCATCATCATCATCATCATCATTATTATTATTAGGTTTGGCATCTTGGGCATCGTTCACACCTGGAGAATCACTGACAGGTCAGACATTTCTGTATAGAAAACCCAAAAAACAACTGCAAAATTGGGCAATTTTCACGCTTTTGTAATCTATTTTTTTTCTGACTCGGACCAAACATTGATGGAAATCTGGGATTTTTTTTTGTGAGGTGTGAATGAGGCCTTAGGGGTTTTTTTTTATACAGTGAACGCTTGAAAATTGTGCAGAGAACGTCCTCATCTCCGGCACAGAAAGGGGGCGACGTTGCGATTATGGAGGGACGCCAGCGGGAAGAGGGGGCGATAAGCAGCATCATTGGGGGTCTGTAAGGGGTCAGCTGAAAACTGGTCCATAAGAAGTATTGTCTGTGTGACCAGAAAGATATCAGTGATGTCATCACCAGGGGGCGGAGCTGACAACCTGTCACGCAGGATATACAGGCTGGTTGTCAGCAGTGATACAAGTCTCACTGAAAGTCAGGAAACTGACGTAAAGAAGAAAAGGAGCAATAATCTGCAGATCTATTATATTTCATCACAACAGAGCGCGCTCGCACTGCTCCTCACTGGATCCAGCATCGGGAGTTGCGAGTATGATGGAAGTCAATGGGAAACTCCAGCATTTTGATGCTTGATCGAGTAACAAGCAGGCAGTGCGAGCTCATCACAAGCTGGACACTTTACCATCATCCGAAAATTATTTAAAAACTGATGGCAGCAACACATCTCAGAATACCATGCTCCGGGACGCGTCCCCCACCGTGATCCAAGCCGCGTCCGCCACCGTGAACTGGGCCGCGGCTGCCACCGTGCACCGGGCCGCATCCGCCGCTGTGCACCGTCCCCCACCGTGAACCGGGCCGCGGCTGCCACCGTGAGCCGGGCCGCGGCTGCCACCGTGCACCGTCCCCCACCGTGAACCGGGCCGCGGCTGCCACCGTGCACCGTCCCCCACCGTGCACCGGGCCGCGTCCACGACCGTGAACCGGGCCGTGTCCGCCGCTGTGCCCCAGGGCTGCGCACACCATTGTTTCCCGTCCCCTCTTCTTGCAGTCTGTAAACATCGGGAAGTGAGGAGACGAGTGCTGGAGTTTGGAATTTTTGTCCCCTTTTTGTCTGGTGTCGGATTCTCACTGCTCCTCAGTTCAGGGACTTTGCTTGATTTTTTTTTTTGTGTTATTATATTATCTTCTTCTGCGGAGCCGTGCTGTGTGATGGCACAGTATGTGGTTACCATTGTCCTGCTGAAATATACACGGTCTTCACTGAAATAAACCTTGTCCGGATTCAGCAGTCGTTCTTATACCTCTTATAATACTCGTGAGAGCTGCCCCTGCCATGGGCACTAATGCCCCCATACATCGGAGATGCAGGACCAGTGTGCTGATAACAAGCTGGATGGTCCCTCTCCTCAATAATCCGCTGCATGGTCTCTCTCCTCGATAACTAGCTGTATGGTCCCTCTCCTCGATATCCAGCTGCATGGTCTCTCTCCTCAATAACTAGCTGGATGGTTCTTCTCCTTGATAAGCTGCATGGTCTCTCTCCTCGATAACTAGCTGGATGCACCCTCTCCTCAATAACCAGCTGCATAGTCTCTCTCCTCGATAACTAGCTGGATGCTCCCTCTCCTCAATAACCAGCTGCATGGTCTCTCTCCTCAATAACTAGCTGGATGCTCCCTCTCCTCAATAACCAACTGCATGGTCTCTCTCCTCGATATTTAGCTGGATGCTCCCTCTCCTCAATAACCAGCTGCATGGTCTCTCTCCTCGATATTTAGCTGGATGCTCCCTCTCCTCAATAACCAGCTGCATGGTCTCTCTCCTCGATAACTAGCTGGATGCTCCCTCTCCTCAATAACCAGCTGCATGGTCTCTCTCCTCGATATTTAGCTGGATGCTCCCTCTCCTCAATAACCAGCTGCATGGTCTCTCTCCTCAATAACCAGCTGCATGGTCTCTCTCCTCGATATTTAGCTGGATGGTTCTTCTCCTTGACAATAGGTTTGATGATTTCTCTCCTTGATAACAAGCTGAACGGTCTCTATCCTTGATAACAACTTGTATGGTCCATAACCTCAACAATTACCTAGATGATTCCTCTCATCGACAACAAACAGGATTGTCCGTCTCCTCCAGAACTTTGATGATCCTTCTCCTAAATAACAAGCTGGATATTCTCTGTCAATGATAACAAGCTGGATGGTCCCTCTCCTCCAAAGTCTGGAGGACACGACGTTCAGTGTTTCCATAAAAGAATTTCACATTCTCAATCATCCAACCACAGAACAGTTTTCGGTTTGGTTTTTGTGCATTATAAATGAGCTTTCTTCCAGAGCAGACGGCATTGTTTCTGGATTGTGCGGAAATTCAGCTTCTTTGTGGATTGCAATGTGACCTGGAATCACGATTTCTGGATTATTCCTGAGCCCTTGCAGTGATTCATGCCTGTATATATAATGCAGTGGCCCCTGAGGTCCTAGAGATCTCACGCCTCAAATCTAAGCGTCTTGTCCCTTATATACATGGATTTCTCCAGAATCTCTGATATTATGCGCTGTAGATGGGGGATATTCAGTATCTTAGCAATTCTCCAGAAATTATTCCACCATTGTCAGACTCCGTTGTTCACAAATCGGTGACCTCTGACCATCTTCACTTCTGGGAGACTCTGCCTCTCACACGCTCCCCATACACAGTCATTTCACTTATTGACCCGCCCGCCCTCTTATTTGTATCACTGACTTTCCAGCCTTTTGTTAACCCCATCACAATTTTTCTGAGCTGTCGCTGCCATCAATTTCTAAAGGAGTTAATGTTTTTAAATGAAATAAAAAAATGTAGAACATCCAACTTCTGAGCTGTTTCTGCTCTGGGGGATCTGATCTGGAAATCTCTTATCTCCGGATTTTTACAGCACACTGTCTGATCAGTTACTGTTCTCAGAAATAAGGTAATCTCCATTGATGACCATGCTCCGGTTTAGGGTAAGGGGTGCAACGTGCCACTAAAACAGGCTAAGGGGCGCGCCGTGCCACTAGAGCAGGGTAAGGGGCGCACCGTGCCACTAGAGCAGGGTAAGGGGCGCACCGTGCCACTAGAGCAGGGTAAGGGGCGCACCGTGCCACTAGAGCAGGGTAAGGGGCGCACCGTGCCACTAGAGCAGGGTAAATAGAGAGCAGCAGTGACTGTAGAGAGATGATCAGTAAATGTTCTGTAGGTAACAACAGTCACAGTCAGTAGGACGTCACCGGCCGTCGCTGGGAATGACTCCAGCACATCTGCAGCCACAGGACATCACTAGTCCCTCCCACTGCTCTGGTGGATTTTGGCCCACTCTTCTTCCAGTCTCTCCACAGGACATCACTAGCCTCTCACACTGCTCTGGGGGGATTTTGGCCCACTCTTCTTTCAGTCTCTTCCACAGCACATCACTAGTCTCTCACACTGCTCTGGGGGGATTTTGGCCCACTCTTCTTCCAGTCTCTTCCACAGGACATCACTAGTCTCTCACACTGCTCTGGGGGGATTTTGGCCCACTCTTCTTCCAGTATCTTCCTCAGGACATCACTGGCCTCTCACACTGCTCTAGGGGATTTTGGTCCACTCTTCTTCCAGTCTCTCCACAGTACATCACTAGTCTCTCACACTGCTCTGGGGGGATTTTGGCCCACTCTTCTTTCAGTCTCTTCCACAGCACATCACTAGTCTCTCACACTGCTCTGGGGGGATTTTGGCCCACTCTTCTTCCAGTCTCTTCCACAGGACATCACTAGTCTCTCACACTGCTCTGGGGGGATTTTGCTCCACTCTTCTTCCAGTATCTTCCTCAGGACATCACTAGTCTCTCACACTGCTCTGGGGGGATTTTGGTCCACTCTTCTTTCAGTCTCTTCCACAGCACATCACTAGTCTCTCACACTGCTCTGGGGGGATTTTGGCCCACTCTTCTTCCAGTCTCTTCCACAGGACATCACTAGTCTCTCACACTGCTCTGGGGGGATTTTGGCCCACTCTTCTTCCAGTCTCTTCCACAGGACATCACTAGCCTCTCACACTGCTCTGAGGGGATTTTGGCCCACTCTTCTTTCAGTCTCTTCCACAGCACATCACTAGTCTCTCACACTGCTCTGGGGGGATTTTGGTCCACTCTTCTTCCAGTCTCTTCCACAGGACATCACTAGTCTCTCACACTGCTCTGGGGGGGATTTTGGCCCACTCTTCTTCCAGTCTCTTCCACAGGACATCACTAGTCTCTCACACTGCTCTGGGGGGATTTTGGTCCACTCTTCTTCCAGTCTCTTCCACAGGACATCACTAGTCTCTCACACTGCTCTGGGGGGATTTTGTCCCACTCTTCTTCCAGTCTCTTCCACAGGACATCACTAGTCTCACACTGCTCTGGTGGGATTTTGGCCCACTCTTCTTCCAGTCTCTTCCACAGGACATCACTAGTCTCTCACACTGCTCTGGGGGGATTTTGGGCCACTCTTCTTCCAGTCTCTTCCACAGGACATCACCAGTCTCTCACACTGCTCTGGGGGGATTTTGGCCCACTCTTCTTCCAGTGTCTCCCACAGCACATCACTAGTCTCTCACACTGCTCTGGGGGGATCTTGGCCCACTCTTCTTCCAGTCTCTTCCACAGGACATCACTAGTCTCTCACACTGCTCTGGGGGGATTTTGGCCCACTCTTCTTCCAGTCTCTTCCACAGGACATCACTAGCCTCTCACACTGCTCTGGGGGGATTTTGGTCCACTCTTCTTCCAGTCTCTTCCACAGGACATCACTAGCCTCTCGCACTGCTCTGGGGGGATTTTGGCCCACTCTTCTTCCAGTCTCTTCCACAGGACATCACTAGCCTCTCGCACTGCTCTGGGGGGATTTTGGCCCACTCTTCTTCCAGTCTCTTCCACAGGACATCACTAGTCTCTCACACTGCTCTGGGGGGATTTTGGCCCACTCTTCTTCCAGTCTCTTCCACAGGACATCACTAGCCTCTCACACTGCTCTGGGGGGATTTTGGCCCACTCTTCCTCCAGTCTCTTCCACAGGACATCACTAGTCTCTCACACTGCTCTGGGGGGGATTTTGGCCCACTCTTCTTCCAGCCTCTTCCACAGGACATCACTAGTCTCTCACACTGCTCTGGGGGGATTTTGGCCCACTCTTCCTCCAGTCTCTTCCACAGGACATCACTAGTCTCTCACACTGCTATGGGGGGATTTTGGCCCACTCTTCTTCCAGCCTCTTCCACAGGACATCACTAGTCCCTCACACTGCTCTGGGGGGATTTTGGCCCACTCTTCTTCCAGTCTCTTCCACAGGACATCACTAGTCTCTCACACTGCTCTGGGGGGATTTTGGCCCACTCTTCCTCCAGTCTCTTCCACAGGACATCACTAGTCTCTCACACTGCTATGGGGGGATTTTGGCCCACTCTTCTTCCAGCCTCTTCCACAGGACATCACTAGTCCCTCACACTGCTCTGGGGGGATTTTGTCCCACTCTTCTTCCAGTCTCTTCCACAGGACATCACTAGTCTCTCACTGCTCTGGGGGGATTTTGGCCCACTCTTCTTCCAGTCTGTTCCACAGGACATTACTAGTCTCTCACACTGCTCTGGGGGGATTTTGGACCACTCTTCTTCCAGTCTCTTCCACAGGACATCACTAGTCTCTCACACTGCTCTGGGGGGATTTTGGCCCACTCTTCTTCCAGTCTCTTCTACAGGACATCACTAGTCTCTCACACTGCTCTGGGGGGATTTTGGCCCACTCTTCTTCCAGTCTCTTCCACAGTCCTGTGACTGTTGTGGGTTTTTTGGCCATAACTTTGTCACCAGGGATTTTCCAGAGGTTTTCTATTGGGTTTAGTTCAGGACTCTGGGCTGTGGCCATTTCATTGTTTCCAGAAGGTGTTTTCCCCGCTTTGCTGTGTGACAGGGGCATTGTCCTGCATGGAAATTGCTGCTGATAGAGTGAGGGACACAAGTTAGGAGCCGCATGTTAAGAAGTTTCTCATCCACACTTGCTCTGCCATGTAGCTGTGTGAGAGGTCCAACTCCTGCTGCAGATAACAGTCCCCAAACCATGACCCTTCCTCCACCGCCGCTCACTGACTTCTTAACACACTTTGGGTTCAGTTTTTCCCCAGTTTGTGGATAAACATAATGTTTCCCATCAGACCCAAATACATTACACTTGCTTTCACCACTATAATGACCTGTGGACACTTCTCTGTCCACACAACATGTTCCTCACCAAAGGAGAGTCTAGCCTTGTGATTCTGCTAATGAGAGGTTTGGTTACTGCAGAGTTGGCTTTCAGTCCAAATGCTCTTACATGTCGTGACACTGTATGACGAGACCGATCCTTACCCTGTTCAGTGCTGAATGGCAGCAATTCCAGCTGCAGTGTGGAATCGATCATCCATGGAGACTCTGCATTATCCCGTCCTCTCTATGGAGAGTCTCCACATTATCCTGTCTTCTCTTGCATTTGTCTTTCGAGGGTGACCGGCCTTCTTGGGGGACTTGAAAGAGTTTGTGATGTTGTAAAGATGCAATATTCTCGAAATCACAAAATTGGAACGACCAACTTCTTTTGTTATGGCTGATAGGGTCACCCCTTCAGTCTTCATCTGAACAACCTGCTGCCGGAGGGTTTCAGTCACTTTGCAATGGGAAAGTCAGTGCAGACTGGAAAGTTCAGTGCCAGTTACATAGGGATTGTCAGATAATGAAGAAAATTAGCATCAGGTGCAGATTAACACCAACAACCTGCAGGGATCTGACCGTGTTCTCTAATTGTGATCCGTGTTCTCTAATCGGGATCCAGGTCTTCTTCATTTATCTCATTTACATTTTTATTATTTGCTTTACAATAAATCCAATGTATGAAATAAGCGGAAAATCCTGCGAGTTTCCTCATGTGAGGAGATAATCACACAGGACGACACAAGGAGCGCAACATTTAGGAAACTGTGTTCTCCAATTCTCATCTCCAGTGTAGATGAGGAGCTGGTGCTGTATATAAGGGGTGTGGTCTCACGTCTGAGCACATCAGTGATGTCACCAGGGGGCGGGGCTGACAACCTCTCACTATACACAGGCTGGTTGTCAGCAGTAATGGACGAGGAGCTGGTGCTGTATATAAGGGGTGTGGTCTCACGTCTGAGCACATCAGTGATGTCATCACCAGGGGGCGGGGCTGACAACCTCTCACTATACACAGGCTGGTTGTCAGCAGTAATGGATGAGGAGCTGGTGCTGTAGTATAAGGGGTGTGGATTTCAGCAATGATCTGAGCTGATTTACCCCCCGGGGATAGACATTGAGTAATCTGGGATTTTTGGTGGAATCACTGGAAGCTTTGTAATGGGAGGTGTATAGAGTCATGTATAATTAGGGTCGGGGGGTGCATGGGGCAGACACAGATACAGCGGCGGCCCTCCTCCTCCTCCTCGTCACAAGTGTGGATGGTGAAATCTACGCCAATGCCAGACTCTATACGAGCCGCATGTTCAGCGCAGACGTCTGATCAATCAGGACGGTGACACCAGACATGGCTCTCCACCGGGAAGGTTCTTATGCACATCCCCACCGCTGCACAGGGGGGCGCTCCTGAGCTAGACGAAGATTGTGCTGTGCCTGGTTGCCCTGTGACACGTGTGCAGAGTCTGAGGATGTGTACAGAGTGGTGCGCTGAGCTGCAGTACCAGGAGCAGCCCGAGGACAGGAGGGGTGCGCTGAGCTGCAGTACCAGGAGCAGCCCGAAGACAGGAGGGGTGCGCTGAGCTGCAGTACCAGGAGCAGCCCGAGGACAGGAGGGGTGCGCTGAGCTGCAGTACCAGGAGCAGCCCGAGGACAGGAGGGATGCGCTGAGCTGCAGTACCAGGAGCAGCCCGAGGACAGGAGGGGTGCGCTGAGCTGCAGTACCAGGAGCAGCCCGAGGACAGGAGGGGTGCGCTGAGCTGCAGTACCAGGAGCAGCCCGAAGACAGGAGGGGTGCGCTGAGCTGCAGTACCAGGAGCAGCCCGAGGACAGGAGGGGTGCGCTGAGCTGCAGTACCAGGAGCAGCCAGAGGACAGGAGGGGTGCGCTGAGCTGCAGTACCAGGAGCAGCCAGAGGACAGGAGGGGTGCGCTGAGCTGCAGTACCAGGAGCAGCCCGAGGACAGGAGGGGTGCGCTGAGCTGCAGTACCAGGAGCAGCCCGAGGGCAGGAGGGGTGCGCTGAGCTGCAGTACCAGGAGCAGCCCGAGGGCAGGAGGGGTGCGCTGAGCTGCAGTACCACGAGCAGCCCGAGGACAGGAGGGGTGCGCTGAGCTGCAGTACCAGGAGCAGCCCGAGGACAGGAGGGGTGCGCTGAGCTGCAGTACCAGGAGCAGCCCGAGGACAGGAGGGGTGCGCTGAGCTGCAGTACCACGAGCAGCCCGAGGACAGGAGGGGTGCGCTGAGCTGCAGTACCACGAGCAGCCCGAGGACAGGAGGGGTGCGCTGAGCTGCAGTACCACGAGCAGCCCGAGGACAGGAGGGGAGCGCTGAGCGGCAGTACCAGGAGCAGCCCGAGGACAGGAGGGGTGCGCTGAGCTGCAGTACCAGGAGCAGCCCGAGGACAGGAGGGGTGCGCTGAGCTGCAGTACCAGGAGCAGCCCGAGGACAGGAGGGGTGCGCTGAGCTGCAGTACCACGAGCAGCCCGAGGACAGGAGGGGAGCGCTGAGCGGCAGTACCACGAGCAGCCCGAGGACAGGAGGGATGCGCTGAGCTGCAGTACCAGGAGCAGCCCGAGGACAGGAGGGGTGCGCTGAGCTGCAGTACCAGGAGCAGCCCGAGGACAGGAGGGGTGCGCTGAGCGGCAGTACCAGGAGCAGCCCGAGGACAGGAGGGGTGCACTGAGCTGCAGTACCAGGAGCAGCCCGAGGACAGGAGGGGAGCGCTGAGCTGCAGTACCAGGAGCAGCCCGAGGACAGGTGGGATGCGCTGAGCTGCAGTACCACGAGTAGCCCGAGGACAGGAGGGGTGCGCTGAGCTGCAGTACCACGAGTAGCCCGAGGACAGGAGGGGTGCGCTGAGCTGCAGTACCACGAGTAGCCCGAGGACAGGAGGGGTGCACTGAGCTGCAGTACCACGAGCAGCCCGAGGACAGGAGGGGTGCGCTGAGCTGCAGTACCAGGAGCAGCCCGAGGACAGGAGGGGTGCGCTGAGCTGCAGTACCAGCCCGAGGACAGGAGGGGTGCGCTGAGCTGCAGTACCAGCCCGAGGACAGGAGGGGTGCGCTGAGCTGCAGTACCAGGAGCAGCCTGAGGACAGGAGGGGTGCACTGAGCTGCAGTACCAGGAGCAGCCCGAGGGCAGGAGGGGTGCGCTGAGCTGCAGTACCAGGAGCAGCCCGAGGACAGGAGGGGTGCGCTGAGCTGCAGTACCAGGAGCAGCCTGAGGACAGGAGGGGTGCGCTGAGCTGCAGTACCAGGAGCAGCCCGAGGGCAGGAGGGGTGCGCTGAGCTGCAGTACCAGGAGCAGCCCGAGGACAGGAGGGGTGCGCTGAGCTGCAGTACCAGGAGCAGCCCGAGGACAGGAGGGGAGCGCTGAGCTGCAGTACCAGCCCGAGGACAGGAGGGGTGCGCTGAGCTGCAGTACCACGAGCAGCCCGAGGACAGGAGGGGTGCGCTGAGCTGCAGTACCAGGAGCAGCCTGAGGGCAGGAGGGGTGCGCTGAGCTGCAGTACCAGGAGCAGCCCGAGGACAGGAGGGGTGCGCTGAGCTGCAGTACCAGGAGCAGCCCGAGGACAGGAGGGGTGCGCTGAGCTGCAGTACCAGCCCGAGGACAGGAGGGGTGCGCTGAGCTGCAGTACCAGGAGCAGCCTGAGGACAGGAGGGGTGCACTGAGCTGCAGTACCAGGAGCAGCCCGAGGGCAGGAGGGGTGCGCTGAGCTGCAGTACCAGGAGCAGCCCGAGGACAGGAGGGGTGCGCTGAGCTGCAGTACCAGGAGCAGCCTGAGGACAGGAGGGGTGCGCTGAGCTGCAGTACCAGGAGCAGCCCGAGGGCAGGAGGGGTGCGCTGAGCTGCAGTACCAGGAGCAGCCCGAGGACAGGAGGGGTGCGCTGAGCTGCAGTACCAGGAGCAGCCCGAGGACAGGAGGGGAGCGCTGAGCTGCAGTACCAGCCCGAGGACAGGAGGGGTGCGCTGAGCTGCAGTACCACGAGCAGCCCGAGGACAGGAGGGGTGCGCTGAGCTGCAGTACCAGGAGCAGCCTGAGGGCAGGAGGGGTGCGCTGAGCTGCAGTACCAGGAGCAGCCCGAGGACAGGAGGGGTGCGCTGAGCTGCAGTACCAGGAGCAGCCTGAGGGCAGGAGGGGTGCGCTGAGCTGCAGTACCAGGAGCAGCCCGAGGACAGGAGGGGTGCGCTGAGCTGCAGTACCAGGAGCAGCCTGAGGGCAGGAGGGGTGCGCTGAGCTGCAGTACCAGGAGCAGCCTGAGGGCAGGAGGGGTGCGCTGAGCTGCAGTACCAGGAGCAGCCTGAGGGCAGGAGGGGTGCGCTGAGCTGCAGTACCAGGAGCAGCCTGAGGGCAGGAGGGGTGCGCTGAGCTGCAGTACCAGGAGCAGCCTGAGGGCAGGAGGGGTGCGCTGAGCTGCAGTACCACGAGCAGCCCGAGGACAGGAGGGGTGCGCTGAGCTGCAGTACCACGAGCAGCCCGAGGACAGGAGGGGTGCGCTGAGCTGCAGTACCAGGAGCAGCCCGAGGACAGGAGGGGTGCGCTGAGCTGCAGTACCAGGAGCAGCCTGAGGGCAGGAGGGGTGCGCTGAGCTGCAGTACCAGCCCGAGGACAGGAGGGGTGCGCTGAGCTGCAGTACCACGAGCAGCCCGAGGGCAGGAGGGGTGCGCTGAGCTGCAGTACCAGCCCGAGGACAGGAGGGGTGCGCTGAGCTGCAGTACCAGGAGCAGCCTGAGGACAGGAGGGGTGCGCTGAGCTGCAGTACCAGGAGCAGCCTGAGGACAGGAGGGGTGCGCTGAGCTGCAGTACCAGGAGCAGCCTGAGGGCAGGAGGGGTGCGCTGAGCTGCAGTACCAGGAGCAGCCTGAGGGCAGGAGGGGTGCTCATGTCTATCGCAGACGCCCTCGCCCATTGGTTTTTCTAATCTTCTGCTTTGTGGGAATGATTCCGGTCAGCTCAGCGTTTCTCCAGCGCGCCCTGCTGGAGTCAGCATTCTCCTCGCCCCTGCTGGGCTGTGCTTTCCCAGCCCACTTTCACGTTTTACTCGGCCCATTCCTACCGAGCTCAGTATTTTCCTCGGCCCGCCCCCGCCCGCCTCAGGCGGTTTCCTCGGCCCGCCCCCGCCCGCCTCAGGCGGTTTCCTCGGCCTGTCCCCGCTGGGTTAGGCGGTTTCCTCGGCCCGCCCCCGCCCCCCTCAGGCGGTTTCCTCGGCCCGCCCCCGCTGGGTTAGGCGGTTTCCTTGGTCCGCCCCCGCCCGCCTCAGGCAGTTTCCTCAGTCCGCCCCCGCTGGGTTAGGCGGTTTCCTCGGTCCGCCCCCGCTGGGTTAGGCGGTTTCCTCAGCCCGCCCCCTCCCGCCTCAGGCGGTTTCCTCGGTCCGCCCCCGCTGGGTTAGGCGGTTTCCTCAGCCCGCCCCCGCCGGGATTAATCTTTCTCTCCAGCCCGCCCACTTGTCACAGTGCTACCCGCAGTTGATCGCTATGGAGACAGGATCGGAGGACACGACCTATAAAGACACAGAAACCTATAGAGACTTATGGGAACAGAACAAGATACCAAACTTACAGCACAGACCATAACGTGACCACAGAACACCCCGCCATACTGTTTCCATAGCAACCCTACTTCAATCAGGCCGCCGACAGAAAGTGAAAGGTCACACTTCCGGAGTCTTAAAAGGCTCTGGCCACACCCACTTCCGGCCATACCTTTGAGCGGCAGCTGTTCATTTCGACCAATCACGATGCACTTTTCATTCTACGCTCGCCTCGCCCTTAGCCTGAGGCGTTAATAAAGACGGGCAGGTGAGTAACCAATCAGCAGCTGACTTATAACCAGAAAGAGGCGGGTCTGTGCATTCTGAATTTCCATTGGTGAAGATTCCTAGAATGGTTAGATTGGAGCCAATCAGCGTAGAACATCGTTAGCAGTGATCTATGGAGGAGGAGCCCAGCAATGGAGCAGAGGGGAATCTGACGACGGGCGCTACTGGTCAGTGCTGTGTATCTGGACCGCCCCTTTTTCACTGTCTTCCCTCCTGATTGGAGCCGGAATGCTGGCGAGCAATGTGGGTGGAGCGAGAAGGGAGTGTGACGTCATGAAGGCACTGGCTGCGCGGGCCGCCCCTGCTCCTATTCTCCATCACCTCCTGCGCACTCTGCGCTCCGTAAGCGCGCTGTGTGCTCTGCGGCCTACGTCATCAGGGGAGGGGGGAGGAGCGCAGTGCAGGAGAAACCCGACAGGCAAATGCGCTCAGACGGACGGAGAGTGACAAAGGGAAAGAGCGAGCTGAGGGCGGAGAGCGGAGCAGGGACCGGAGCGGACGGCGGCCACGGGAATCCGGGAGGCAGCGAGCGCGCCGGCCGTTACCTGACGTGTGCGACGTGAGCGGAGCCGAACCGGCCGCCGGCACCGGAGCATTGTCTGCAGCGCTGCGAGGGCTCCGGGGCCTGAGGAAGCCGCCATGAGCGCAGACTGCGGCCTGAGCCGCCCCCCATCCCGGCTGTGAGGGCCCCGGGCGGCGAGGAGGCCCCCCTAATAACAGAGACCCCCCCAAATAAGAGGCAGAGGCGCCCTGACAGGCGGGAGGGACCCCCTAATAATAGAGACCCCCCCAAATAAGAGGCAGAGGCGCCCTGACAGGCGGGAGGGACCCCCTAATAAGAGACCCCCCAAATAAGAGGCAGAGGCGCCCTGACAGGCGGGAGGGACCCCCTAATAATAGAGACCCCCCCAAATAAGAGGCAGAGACGCCCTAACAGGCGGGAGGGACCCCCTAATAATAGAGACCCCCCCAAATAAGAGGCAGAGGCGCCCTGACAGGCGGGAGGGACCCCCTAATAAGAGACCCCCCAAATAAGAGGCAGAGGCGCCCTGACAGGCGGGAGGGACCCCCTAATAATAGAGACCCCCCAAATAAAAGGCAAAAGCCCCCTCACAAAAGGGAGAGACACCCCCCCACCCCCCCCCCGGACAAGAGGGAGACCCCCTAATAATAACCCCCGAACTTGAGGGACCCCCTAATATTACAGGCAGAACCCCCAATATTACAGAGGCCCCCTAATACTAGAACCCCCTAAAATTACAAGGAGACCTGCACTAGTAATAGACAAGAGACCCCTCTAATAAGATACCCCTCCCCTAATAATAGAGGGATCCCCTAATATTACAGGGGTACCCCCAATAATAGAGGGTACCCTAATACAGGAAGAGACCCCCTCCCCAATAATAAAGGAAAGTATCTGCCATATATTAGTACAGAGAACCCCTTATATAGAGGGACCCCGAAATAGAGACCTAATAGAAAGGGACCCCCCTAAAATACAGTGGACCCCAATATTAACCCCAAATATAGGACACCTGTAAGAAAGCTCCCCTAATAGAGGGATTGTAAAATACAGACCCCCCCAAATCAAGGGACTCCAGTATTACTGGTGAGCCCAATATATAACAGTGCAGACCCCCTGTATAGTGTTCCTAATCCCGTATACCGGGACCCCCCAATATTCTGGGTCCTGACACCCCGTCTCTTAGCTGCAGCCGGTATCATATGCGGGACCCCCTGTTCCTGCCCGGCCCCCCACTATCCTTCCTGTTAGGAGAAGGCAGCGCCCCCCTCAGGCCGCGTGGCTCTTGTCAGCGGGGGTCCCCCCTGTTATTTCAGGCTGTCCCTGCGTGTGCCCCCCATGGGCCTGTGACCCCCTCGTCTGCTGTGGCATGCGGGATCAGGAGTGAGCTGCGGAGGATTTGCTGCTGCTCTCAGACCCCCCGTTCTGCACAGAGGGGTGCGAGGTTGCCGGGCCGCCGCTGCCGGGGTCTTCATGTGTTTGTCCTCTATCCGGCTTTCATAACGAGGAGCGAGAAGCAGGAGGCGCAGAATGTCGGGGAGGCCGAGGACCACTTCCTTTGCAGAGAGCTGCAAACCCGTACAACAACCCTCATCATTCGGCAGCATGAAAGTCAGCCGTGAGTACCCCGAACCTTCACCTGGGGGCGTCCTGTACATGCGTGTAATACCCGCCGCTCCCTATACACATGGGTTCACCCGCGTCCGCTCAGGGCTGGGGCATGGTGGTCCGTACCATCTCACCTGGGGGGGGGGGGCTGTGAAGACTAAGGGGGGACTGATACAATGTAGCAGAATGTTTCCTGTCATCTGCTACATTGTATAGTGCAAGTGTTATCCCCCCGCTGTTACATGGGGGTGGTCAGCAGTATTATCCCCCCGCTGTTACATGGGGGTGGTCAGCAGTAGTAGCCCCCCGCTGTCACATGGGGGTGGTCAGCAGTATTATCCCCCCGCTGTTACATGGGGGTGGTCAGCAGTAGTAGCCCCCCGCTGTTACATGGGGGTGGTCAGCAGTAGTAGCCCCCCGCTGTTACATGGGGGTGGTCAGCAGTAGTAGCCCCCCGCTGTTACATGGGGGTGGTCAGCAGTAGTAGCCCCCCCGCTGTTACATGGGGGTGGTCAGCAGTATTATCCCCCCGCTGTCACATGGGGGTGGTCAGCAGTATTATCCCCCCGCTGTCACATGGGGGTGGTCAGCAGTATTATCCCCCCGCTGTCACATGGGGGTGGTCAGCAGTAGTAGCCCCCCGCTGTCACATGGGGGTGGTCAGCAGAATTATCCCCCCCGCTGTTACATGGGGTTGGTCAGCAGTAGTAGTGGTCAGCAGCAGTATTATCCCCCCGCTGTTACATGGGGGTGGTCAGCAGCAGTAGCCCCCCACTGTTACATGGGGGTGGTCAGCAGCAGTAGCCCCCTGCTGTTACATGGGGGTGATCAGCAGCAGTAGCCCCCCCGCTGTTACATGGGGGTGATCAGCAGCAGTAGCCCCCCCGCTGTTACATGGGGGTGGTCAGCAGCAGTAGCAGCCCCCCGCTGTTACATGGGGGTGGTCAGCAGCAGTAGCCCCCCGCTGTTACATGGGGGTGGTCAGCAGTAGTAGTGGTCAGCAGCAGTAGCCCCCCGCTGTTACATGGGGGTGATCAGCAGCAGTAGCCCCCCGCTGTTACATGGGGGTGATCAGCAGCAGTAGCCCCCCGCTGTTACATGGGGGTGATCAGCAGCAGTAGCCCCCCGCTGTTACATGGGGGTGGTCAGCAGCAGTAGCCCCCCGCTGTTACATGGGGGTGGTCAGCAGCAGTAGCCCCCCGCTGTTACATGGGGGTGGTCAGCAGCAGTAGCCCCCCGCTGTTACATGGGGGTGGTCAGCAGCAGTAGCCCCCCGCTGTTACATGGGGGTGGTCAGCAGTAGCAGTCCCCGGTTATTTGCCCCTTTTCCTGTTTAGTAGCCGTCCAGTGCGGACGTGTGTCACCGGGTCATGATTTGGCGCACCCTGTACCGTGTCCCCCCTCTGGTGATTTCGGGGGGAGAGCAGGATCCGCCATTGCTGCAGCTGCTGGGTGAGTGCTCGGCTGTGGTGCAGGGGCTGCAGCTGTCCTCCGGCTGGCGGGCGGCCCCACCTTATATGCAGGCGGCAGCAGCGGCCTCCTCGCCTGCCGGCACACGAGCTCCGTTCCCCATTCTTCCTCCTCCCGCCCCACCCTTTTTCACCTTCAATAGGCAGAGAGAATAGTGACCCCATAGCTGCGGATCTGCCGTGCAGGAGAGGACTGCCACCCCCAGCCGCAGCAATCCGCCCCTCATTCACTGTTGGGGGTCCTGTCATGCTGGGGGTCCCTGCAGGGGCCACACTGCACCCCGCTGCCATGCAGCAGCTGTGCAGGGACATGGCCATGATGCTTAAAGGGACGCGCTTCATTCATTTTCTGCTTCATCCAGGGAGGCCGGCCCTGCTGTACTGCGGGGATGTGACGTGTGCTGGCACATGAGGGGTTACTGGGAGGAGTCAAAGCACTGCATAAATCTGGCTGATGGTCCATATCCCCGGCTCCTGTCTCCTGGGGCTCACAGCGGCATTCTGGGTAGTGGTATTCGGGTGCTGGTCTCACCTGTCCCATGTGACGGCCTCCGCCGGGTGCTGGCGGCCTCCGCCGGGTGCTGGCGGCCTCCGCCGGGTGCTGGCGGCCTCCGCTGGGGTCGCGGCTTCTGCAGATGATGGATGGCTTCTGCTGCATATTCCCATTAATGATTCAGGAGGTCTAGGAGGGGAGGTCTGCAGGCTCCGCACCCCGGGGGGCTTCATGTAATGCCGCCCTGCTGGTCACCGCTCACATTATCCATGGTCATTAGCGCTGTCCAGTGCCCAGGAGTCTTGGGGGCACATTCTGGGTCATTTTTAGGGATTTTTTTTTTTTTTTTAACTGATTGTCTCCCGATAGTTTCTGTGTGCACCAACTGCATGATGGACAGTGACCAGGTCACCGGAGGACACGGCGGAGGCCAGACCCTGCAGATGGCGACTGCTGGACATTGGGGGGCAGAACTATCTACGTATAGTCAGGCCCCCCAAACACATTGGACTTAATTGAGGTGGTTTTGTGGGAGAAGCATCACCGATGTGGATGGCGGCCACTTACCCACCGCTGCCCACAGCCGCGACATTCCCAGCCTGTCTGGGACCCCTCCTGCGTGGGCCCCGGCTGTGGTGACCCTGGGACCCCTCCTGCGTGGGCCCCGGCTGTGGTGACCCTGGGACCCCTCCTGCGTGGGCCCCGGCTGTGGTGACCCTGGGACCCCTCCTGCGTGAGCCCCGGCTGTGGGGACCCCTCCTGCGTGGGCCCCGGCTGTGGTGACCCTGGGACCCCTCGTGCGTGGGCCCCGGCTGTGGTGACCCTGGGACCCCTCGTGCGTGAGCCCCGGCTGTGGGGACCCCTCGTGCGTGGGCCCCTGCTGTGGTGACTGTCCCCGTCCTGCTGTGAGCGTCGTCCAGTAATGAGTGACAGCCGGGCTTTACCCCTGACGCTCTGGAGTCCTGGGTCCGGTGCTTTTGGCTCCTCCGTTGCTCCCAGTGTCATCCAGGGACTCGTGTGCCGGCCGCATCATCGCTGCTGATTACAATTTGCTGGTTCCCTGCGGGCTGTGAACTCCTCAGTTTTGCTCATTTCTAGTCCTTGAGTATTAAGACACAACTGAAGTAGAGACTGCTGTGCCCCAGACGCTGAGCCAGCAGGGGATGCTGGATGATTACAGCTCTGCAGACTAGTGACTGGGCCGCAGCCGTTCTGTCTGACGGGTTCTGCTGGCGCTTGTGGTCCTCTGGGTGTAGATTGGTGGCAGGGGGGTAGGGGCAGCAGAGCTCGGGGCGCGGGGCAGCAGGGCTGGGGGCAGTAGAGCTGGCGGCTGCAGCGCCAGGGGCGTCCGGCCTCTGTACAGATGGCGTCTGGCCGTGTCCTCGCTCTCAGAGATGCTGGACGTTGTCGGCCATGATCTGTTTGATAGTTGTGGATTATTGTGAATTTATTTCTGCTTTTTGCTTGATCTCCCACTCCATAGACTACAATGGTGAGCAATGATCCCGCCATTAAACTACCTCCCGTCATCAATCCCCACAAAGTAACTGTCTGCGGTGCAGGTGATGGCGTTATATACAATGGTCGCGGTGATATGAGCGTCCTCTGGTGCAGGTTATGGCGTCCGATATACACTGGTTGCGGTGATATGGGCGTCCTCTGGTGCAGGTTATGGCGTCCGATATACACTGGTTGCGGTGATATGGGCGTCCTCTGGTGCAGGTGATGGCGTTATATACAATGGTCGCGCTGATAGGGGCGTCCTCCGCGCTGATAGGGGCGTCCTCCGCGCTGATAGGGGCGTCCTCCGCGCTGATAGGGGCGTCCTCCGCGCTGATAGGGGCGTCCTCCGCGCTGATAGGGGCGTCCTCCGCGCTGATAGGGGCGTCCTCCGCCGGCATCACCTGCTATCTCAGCATTCATAATCCCTGTATACTGGGATGGAGCCTGGTACCAGTGCACACCCCACAGAGCAATGATGGGACCCCCCCATCCCCCGGATGTTTGGAGACTACACTGCCCAGCATGCCCTGACAGCTATTCCCACTGTACATATGACACCGGTGTGGTCTGTGGGAGTCGTGCATGCTGGGAGTTGTAGTCTACCAGACGCTGTGCGGTAGGGTTGTGTGTGGGGTCCCCATTGATGGGGCATTTGCTGCCCCCCATTTCTCTCAGCACTGAGTGAGCCGTGGCTTTCGGACGCTGTCAGTAATGGATCAGTGACCGGTCTGAGGTCACAGATCACTCGCAGGCAGTGACTGGATCCCATCATTACTGGAGTGTCATCCCTGAGTCACATTTCCGCCCGTGTCCTGGAAGCCTGCCATCTGCAACATCTCCACTCCGCCCTCTGCTATTTTAGTCATCATTTAGTCGCCGCTTCTAAACCAGTTCATAACCTTCAGGAGACCAGAACTCCCAGACCTCTGCGACCTGCACTGGAGCCGGGGCCGGTGAGGTCGCTGCTCCCGGCGGGATGAGGTCGCTGCTCCCGGCGGGATGAGGTCGTTGCTCCCGGCGGGATGAGGTCGCTGCGCCCGGCGGGATGAGGTCGCTGCGCCCGGCGGGATGAGGTCGCTGCGCCCGGCGGGATGAGGTCGCTGCGCCCGGCGGGATGAGGTCGCTGCGCCCGGCGGGATGAGGTCGCTGCGCCCGGCGGGATGAGGTCGCTGCGCCCGGCGGGATGAGGTCGCTGCGCCCGGCGGGATGAGGTCGCTGCGCCCGGCGGGATGAGGTCGCTGCGCCCGGCGGGATGAGGTCGCTGCGCCCGGCGGGATGAGGTCGCTGCGCCCGGCGGGATGAGGTCGCTGCGCCCGGCGGGATGAGGTCGCTGCGCCCGGCGGGATGAGGTCGCTGCGCCCGGCGGGATGAGGTCGCTGCGCCCGGCGGGATGAGGTCGCTGCGCCCGGCGGGATGAGGTCGCTGCGCCCGGCGGGATGAGGTCGCTGCGCCCGGCGGGATGAGGTCGCTGCGCCCGGCGGGATGAGGTCGCTGCGCCCGGCGGGATGAGGTCGCTGCGCCCGGCGGGATGAGGTCGCTGCAGTCATGTGGTCAGGTCACAATGTGAAGATTGGCGCTTATGATCTCACCTAATGTCAGGCTGCAGCTGATGATGTCCCCCAATGTTAGGCTGGAGCTGATGAGGTCTCTGCTCCCGGCGGGTTGAGGTCTCTGCTCCCGGCGGGTTGAGGTCTCTGCTCCCGGCGGGTTGAGGTCTCTGCTCCCGGCGGGTTGAGGTCTCTGCTCCCGGCGGGTTGAGGTCTCTGCTCCCGGCGGGTTGAGGTCTCTGCTCCCGGCGGGTTGAGGTCTCTGCTCCCGGCGGGTTGAGGTCTCTGCTCCCGGCGGGTTGAGGTCTCTGCTCCCGGCGGGTTGAGGTCTCTGCTCCCGGCGGGTTGAGGTCTCTGCTCCCGGCGGGTTGAGGTCTCTGCTCCCGGCGGGTTGAGGTCTCTGCTCCCGGCGGGTTGAGGTGGCGGGTCCCGGCGGGTTGAGTGGCGGGTCCCGGCGGGTTGAGGCCGCTGCTCGCGGCGGGATGCGGTCCCTTGCTGTAGGATTGGAGCTGCCGTCCCCTGTTATATGGGCAGGATCTGATGCTCCGGTCGGGTTCTGCTCTGGGTCCGCTCGGTGTTTCCGGCCAGCTTGTAATGACTGTCCTATTGAACCTGTTGACGTTTTCCAAAAACCTGCAGCGCAGTAACATTGAGCAGTGATGATGTGGCAATAAATCCTCTGCACCTGACGTGGCAGCGACAATATGTCTGCTGTCCGGGGGTCCGGATTCTGGGATTGAGGGGGGACGAGTTATTGATTGCTCTCCAGAGATATATCGGAGCGTCCCTGCCGGAGCATTGAGGGGCTGAGAACATCCAGACAACATGGACCGACCTGGCCCGGGACCGGCTGAGGGGTGACGTTCCCCGGGGCGCTGCGGGGTGACTGTCCCCACAGGGGGCAGTGGGCGAGGGTCTGCATAGAAGGGTCTGTACAGTGTGTGGAGGACACGTTCATCACCGGTCTGCTCTCTTCTCTGCTCTCTTCAATGTCTGCACAGCCTCACTTTACTGCATGTTGCAATGCAGGAGGATGATGATGTCCTCCACGTGAGGTACATGTCGCGGCGGTGCCGGCTGCTGTAGGGTGTGCTCCTGGCACTGCTGTGCGGTGACGCTTCATTCACAGCTGTGTTGGGGTCTCCATCAGAAGAACTGACCCCTCTGCACCCGGTTATGGTTTGTCTCGTGCGTCTTGTGATGGATCCGTCACTTCAGGCTTCTTATCCCGGGTGCACGCGGCGCTAGAGCCGGACCAGCGAGGGGTTAATTGTAATCTCCGCTGATTATCTGCCGGTCCAGTGAATGGATTTCCTGTTATTCGCTGCATGGCGGTAAGAATACGGCCCTATTGTGCTCCTTATGGGGGTGTCGGCCCTGTAGATGTTGGGGGGGTGACGGCTCTGTAGATGTTGGGGGGGGGGGGGGAGGTGACTGCTCTGTAGATGTTGGGGAGGGGGGGTGTCACAAACCACCGGGGGGGTCACTCAGAAATCCCCCGCGCTGGCTACCAGTACGTCACAATCGGGGGGTAACAAGTGGGGGTCACCCCTCCTTTATACCTCCCGACCGACAGACAGAGCACGTGACGCGCTCTCTAGCGCCCCTCTTATAGTCAGGCCAATTATGGAATTGCCCGACAATAAGCAAGGAGGCCGCTATGCTACTTATGCCGATTATTGAAGGGTCCCCGGTGAGAGTAGGGTATATATTCCCCCGACCTCCGCGGGCGGAATATATAAAATCTCCCCGGATCTCACTGGCCTCCCCACAATAATCCTTGGCACAATTCGCTGCCACCAACCGATTTACGGTAACTATTAGCCGAACACACAGACGTGGGATTCAAGATCGAGATAACAGAACAGCCCAAGATTAATTATATAATTTAATCAGCCTAAAGCACACTAGAAACTACAATATATACAATAGGGAATCTACAGAATATACATATGTCAGAGTACAGTTACAGTCAAAGCATGGGTTACAAACAGGCATACACAGTTCCAGCAGTTACCTTGTTGCGTCTGGCCACAGGGGGGCGCTGTAGACCAGGTTTCCAGGAACTCCCACAGATGTTTCCTGCACGTGACCCCCAGCGAAAAGAACACTGGAAAATGGCCGAAGTAGGGTTATCAACCTGGGCAAATCCAGGTCCCCTCCTACCTTAGTGACCTCAGAGGGAGCACTGCTCCACCCCTGGCTTGAGTTATGGACAATATCCCAACATGGAATATGGGCCATAACTTTGCCTGGGAGCGTCGTAGGCGGACGCCAATGCTCTCATTGTGACAGTTATGAATTTAGCTACAGAACGAGGGGACTCATGACCTGTCTGCCAGTTCCCCATTGGCTGATATCACGCCTGGGGCATTTCCCAATGTCCTGCTCCCATAAAAAGGGGGTGCCGGCATCGTCCACATGCGGAGACACCATTTTTATGGTTGCCATATTTATCGGAAATATGGCTTGCGAGATATGAACCATTTTTTACTGGAGTCGTTCTGTCTGGCTACTTCCAGAGCCTTGCTAAC